>NW_027171909.1:0-107982 GCF_036898095.1 Palaemon carinicauda
TAAAAAAAAAAAAAAAAAAAAAAAGCTACAGAAATAAGATAGAATAGTGTGTCTGAATGTACCCTCAAGCAAGAGAACTCTACTCCAAGACAGTGGAAGACTATGGTATAGAGGCTATGGCACTACCCAAGACTAGAGAACAATGATTTGCTTTTAGAGTGTACTTCTCCTAGAAGAGCTGCTTGTCATAGATAAAGTCTCTTCTATCCTTACCAAGAGGAAAGTAGCCACTGAACAATGATGGTGATGTAGTTAACCCCTTGGGCGAAGAAGAATTGTTTGGTAATCTTCCTGTTGTCATGTGTATGAGGACAGAGGACAATAGAGAAGGGATAGGCCAAACTATTCAGTGTATGTGTAGGTAAAGGAAAAAAAAAAACTGTAAAAAGATATAATCTTTGGCCCCATCGTTCAATTAGTTCATTATGCATGTTGCATAACATTTTTCATAATTCTGACCATCCTTTACATTCAGATCTTCCTGGACAGTTCCATCCTGTTCGTAATACTAGGCATGCGGTTAATTCTAATAGTCATGGCTTCTCCATCGTGAGGCTCAATGCTACAGTATTCTATAAGTTTTATTCCAGCTGTGACCAAGTTGTGGAATGATCTTTTTAATCGAGTAGTTGAATCAGCAGAACTTCAAAAGTTCAAACTTGCAGAAAATGTTTTTATGTTGAACAGGCTGACGTAAGTCTTTTTATAGTTAATATATGACATATGTTTTGATATTGTTACTGTTTTTAAAATAATTTATTCCTAATTTTATCCCATCGTTTATTTACTTCCTTATTTCCTTTCCTCACTAGGCTATTTTCCCCCATTAGACTCATTGGGCTTATAACATCTTGCTTTCCCAACTAGGGTTGTAGCTTGGCTAATAATAATAATAATAAAAATAATGATAATAATAATAATACTGTCCGGCCCTTGGCCAAGGTCTGGCCAGTCACAGGACCCAATATCACAACATTAACATTTCTTTCTTTTCTATATTCCATTCACTAAATATGAATTATCCTAATATTTTCTTTAAGTCTTCTTCGTAAATTTATTGTAGTTCATTTAATACGTTTCTTTCTTTTCTATGTTCATGGCAAATAATACAAATTTCTTTAAATTATCTTCACTATTTTCTTAAAATAAAAGTTTACACTCCCCTTGTGTCTCTTTATAATGTACAGTTTTCATGTATTTGTTCTTGCTTTAAAGATTACTAAATTATTGATGCTAATATATTGTCATATAATTATTCTTTAATTCTTTTCTTCCACTTTCCCACTTTCTATATAATTCTAAATTAACTTTACCCTCTAAATTTTATTTCCAATTTTCAGTGTCCCACATTGTTTTTCTTCCTCCTCCTATTTTATTTTTGTCTTTGTCATTCTTCGTATTCCTTATAACCAGGTTTAATTCCTGCAGGTACTTTGTTGGTTATTTCCACCACTTTCCTCCTTTTCTTGTAGTCCGGGTGATCTTTTTCAGAATATAATTTTTCCCATTCAGGGTACTACACATGTACTGGAACTTACCATCTATCACCTTTGTTTGCATGGAAGATGCCCATATGTCTCTCCTTAATGTAGTATTTGCTATATAGTGTCACACTTGAAAGGGATTTTGACATAGGAAAAATCTATTTTTGGGCGAGATGGCCATGTCGACCTGATGGAAGTTCCCTTTGGCTGCTTCCTACTGTATAATATTTTTACACATGATATTGCAAGAGGAGTACCGTTAGGTATCAAGGGGTTCCAACCCCGTCCTTGGACCTCTCTCCCTTTGAGGCTTCCTACCGAGGCATAGGTAATTCTCTGGCACACTTCCATCAGGACGGCACGGCTCGAGCCTAAAAAACCGATTTTGACGTAGGAAAAATCTATTTTTGGGTGAGATAGCCACATCGTCCTAATGCCCCACCCGTTACGTTGCCCCTCCGCGATGCCTCTTCTCACGGTAGTTGTACTGCTGTGTGGAATGAGTTTATCGGGGACGAGTGGTACTATGAAGAGAGAGGATATGTAACAGCTCTTCACCTTAGATTCCTAGACTGGGTTAAGTCTGTTTAGGGTGCAGATATCTATGGTTATCTAATGATACGTCCCTGATTATACACATCTTAGGATAGCCGTTCCGGGGGTTAGAACCCCGTGATACCCGAGGGTAATTCTCTTGTAATATCACTCATAGAAATATCATACGGTAGGAAGCTGCCTAAAGGAACCACTGAATATTGTTAAATCTTCAAAAGGTGCAGGATTTGCAGTTAGACCCCATTAAAATACCAATTTTTCTTCCCTTATAATTCTTATGTTTTCACAGCAATATGATAAGCCATTTTTTCCTTTCCGTAAATTATATGCAATGGTGAAAAGTTTAAATATTTTGGATTACTGCTCATTTAGTACATGTCTGAGGCCTTTGTCCTGCAGTGAACCAGAAATGGCTGCATTGGTTGTTAAGGAAATGAAGAGGGTAATGAGGCGTTCAGAAGTGTGCCTACAATAACCAGTCCGGGTCGCATGTAGAGTTGGACACAGGGCACTGGAATTCCTGGTTCACCTCACTGACTAAGTACACTCTGTCACACCTTAACTGTGCGGGCATGTTCTGTTGTTAAGTCCCACCCACTTCCTCGGCCATCTATACCTACACCATCTGTTTGGTTACTTACCGCATTTTAAGGGGTATGACAGGACAGGAATAACTGGGTCCCACTGTACATATTCAGATTAGCAATTTTGTATAATTTCTAAGTCATTATCATTGATAAATATAAATTTATAAGGAATGAATTGGACAAAGAAATCAAAACAAATCACGTTAGACTACAATTCATTACGTTCCAGGATATATTTAATCAACGGTCCACATAACTCAACACCTTTATGTAAACCTCCAGTGATCAGCGAAGCTCCAAACACTTAAAATTACTCTCATTTCTCTGAAGCAGGAGCTAAAAATTACACACTGTAAAGAATAAATACTCAACTTTCCAGAGGCAGAAGCAGTTGGAGATTGCACGATAAATCCTCATATATCGAACACAAACGTTACAGTAACAGGGAAAACCACCATGCGAAACTGCTACGAAAATAGGAATAAGCGCCATCTAGATACAGTACTCAATTACAATAGAAGTCTGTGGAGAAACCTTGCGAAGGCCTACATCCAACAAAGGACTTTTAAAGGTTGAAATGATGATGATGAGATACTCAATAGTAGTACGGGAGGAAGGGTAACCTTGATAACGGCTCCCCTTCTATTTTTGCCACTTTTCCCCCCTCGAAGCTTAAACGCTATTCGGGGTGAAGATTATTATGTGTCGTATCAAGATATACGTCCCCTGATATCATGCGATATCCTTAAGAAATATTCTAAGGATATTCGCGCCAGGAGTTAGAATTCTGGAGACCTAAAGGTTAATTCTCTGGGAATATCCCTTAGAAAGCTACCAATAGGAACCTTCCATCAGGACGACATGGCTATCTCACCCAAAAATAGATTTTTTTCATCGCTCAAAATCCGTTTATTACGATAAATCTTTTGGGTCACCCCTGGAAGTGATAGGTAAGGCTGTTTTTTAATCTTTATTATGATAAATCTTTTGGGTCACCCCTGGAAGTTCTAGGTAAGGCTGTTTAATCTTTATTATGATAAATCTTTTGGGTCACCCCTGGAAGTTCTAGGTAAGGCTGTTTAATCTTTATTATGATAAATCTTTTGGGTCACCTCTGGAAGTGCTGGGTAAGACCGTTGTTTACCAATACATAAAACTGAACTGGATCTACTAACAGATATAATGTAAATCTATATAAATACATTACAGTAGTTCAAAGGCCGACGCACTTTGCCTCAGGTTGCTTTACAATTCACCTTGCGTCTAAAAGCCTTAAGATGATCAAACAGGCCTGGAACTACGCGGTGACGTTGTCGTTCACACACACACATCACAAACCTGAAAAGGAAACTTACTAAATTTCTATACCCAAATATATACATAAACAAAGAATGTTTATATATATATTAAGTATAAGAAAAAGTAAGTAATAAGTAAAGACAAAACATTAATGGCTGCCAAGCGAGGGTGAGAGCAGACACATCTGCCCATCACCCGAGCCAAAAGCGAAGTGAATCAGTTCACCGGTGTGTGAGGGGGGAGGGGTAGCTAACTACCGCTCCCCTACCCCCTCGCTAACTAGCGAGGGGTAGTTAACCCTCGTTAAAAGTCTAATGGCTCGCCATTTCAGCTACGCCGAAAGTAATACCCCATGTAAATAGCGTGGTTTGTATTTCGGTTACGGAACAAACTATATTTATATGGCATTTTCTGAGCACTTTATCATAATTCATTATGTCCTGAGCTTACTAACTGAACTGGTTCCAAGAAGCTGCTTGTTAAGTAGAATTTTGTTTTCCAGCTGTAAATGTCAACAAATAGTCGGGTTTCAAATGAAATAGATATTATAAATATTATTTTGCTTTTTGTATAAAATGATACAATATTGTTAAATCACAGTATTTCTTGAGAACCTTCTGTATTATGTGGATGAGTATAAAAATAATTTTATTCCTATATAGAAAGAAACAACAATAATAAGAAGGGGACATCTATTAATGTATAAATGAGCGATGCTGAATCTTGCAAAATTAACTGATTTCATCTTGGGAGTCAAAAAAAAGTCTTTTTATTATTTAGGTATCCATTAGTTTAAAGATAACAGAAAACTTTCTTATAACAAATGTGGTAGATATGAACTAAAAGCAACTAACATTTTCTTTTTCATGTTAAGATTCAAAATAAAACAACAAGCAACGTTTATATTTATTTACCTCTTGGAGGGATAAAGACAATGTTAGCCCAATGCAATTTCTAAGGCAAAAAATCTTTTTCCTATTCAACAGTGTTCACCAAGTTGATTTTCATTTTCGTAGTCCTGAAGAGACAGTATTCTTTAACCTTTGGCACAGTATTACGAGAAGGTGTACGCATATTTGTGGCAATTTTGGCACTGCTGTCCATTCACTTGTTAAGCGTACTTCTGGCAAATATAGGATTTGGACAATAACTGGTAACTTAATAAATGCAAACTAAAAGACAACTTCATAAACGCAAACAAAAAACCAAATTAATTTTCCATATATTCTGTAGCACCAAAACTCCTAATCTTACCCTCATCATCACTTCATTCTTAACCTATTTATATACAGTCATAAAACTACTGCTTATAGAATCGTTAGCAGTATAAAAAGTCATCTCATTTTCTTCCTCTTCATTCCCCGTAGCGACCTCCGGTTCGTCGACATCAGTAAGACCAGCGACGTCTCAATCTGTATCCTCCTGCATTTGTTCAGGGTTTTCCTGATCTGAGGATTCATCCGAGGTTTCTGTAAGATTTGCTTCGCTCCTGTTAAAAGAGTTCAAGCTTCCCTGATGTTTTACAGACTTCATTTTCTTTAGCTTTTCTTTCAAACCTTCCAAGACAGATTCTACTCTCGATATGAGACGCTCTAGTTTTTCTTCCTCCTCATTACGACCTTGGGGAAGGTTTTCTACTCTGGTATACTCGGCAGCACAATCCCCGGTATACCTACCAAAGTTGAGTGGGTGATAATAAAAATCATCCACGACCGTTTTTCTTGAGTTCACCGTTATTTCAAACGACTTGCAAGCAGCGCCAGGGATCTGCAAAAACTTTTCTCTGTCAAAGTTTCTCACATTCTCTCTCAAAACATTTAAATTAGCGACAGCCTCGGATTCCTCACTGGTATCCGAGTCTCCCGTATGTACTCCCTGTATATTCAAGGGATGAAAGGGAGCAAAAGGAGGCATCGGATACTCTTTACCATTGATGGTCAGCATTGGTGAGCGCACATTTCTGGTTTCAAACTCGTTTTCTACGGGGACACGCTGAGAAACGGACTCATCTGAGGTGCCAAAACTATCTTCGATGTTCGTTTCCGCAGGAGAATGAAGCCTTAAATTTCCATGAGAATCATCATCTGTCTTTTTGCAAGTCTTGTCAACTCCATGAGAATAATTGGTTGGCGATTTATCTTTTCTTTGTAGACGTCTGTCCTTTCCTGAACGTAATGCCATCTTTCTACTACTGACAGACCTTGCTTTGTTTACTGTGGAACTTTCGTTGTCACATTTCACACTCAAGTCAAGTTTGCTCTCTCCATCTGAACGTAATGTCATCTTTCTACTACTGACAGACCTTGCTTTGTTTACTGTGGAACTTTCGTTGTCACATTTCACACTCAAGTCAAGTTTGCTCTCTCCATCTGAACGTAATGTCATCTTTCTACTACTGACAGACCTTGCTTTGTTTACTGTGGAACTTTCGTTGTCACATTTCACACTCAAGTCAAGTTTGCTCTCTCCATCTGAACGTAATGTCATCTTTCTACTACTGACAGACCTTGCTTTGTTTACTGTGGAACTTTTGTTGTCACATTTCACACTCAAGTCAAGTTTGCTCTCTCCATTTGGCCATTCCACTCCGCTAACATACACATAGTTTCGCTTAATGACCACTTTGGGAAATTCACTCTCTTCTTTGCTTGTATCCGGAAAACCAACTCCAACACTAGTCTTCGGCCTACATCCCAAGGATGAACTTCTACTGCGGGACCTAGTGACTCTGGGGGAGGGAGGAGTGTGTGCAGGCCCTCTGCCCTTCATGTTCTCAGCCCAAAGAAAATCTGGGGTAGATGAACTTTCTGAAAGAATTGTCTTCGCAGCATTGCTGTCGTCGATGGTAGTCGAAGAAGGCAGTCTCTTCAGCGTCAAAGATCGAACGACCGCCTCGACAGACTCTCTCGTGAACTTTGCCTTTCCGTCGACGTTGCGTAGACTTTTGATGAGCACGCTATAGGCTCCCACTCCATGTTTCAGGAGGCGGCGGCAGTGATCTTGATCCATAGCAAGCTGCAATTGAATATAATATGAGTAGTGTTTCATATACATTGTCAATCTTAACAACTAAATGATTGAATTCTGTTAACCCTTTTACCTCCAATGGACGTATTGGTATGTTTCACAAAACTCATCCCTTAACCCCCATGGACGTACCGGTACGTCCTTGCAAAAAATTGCTATTTACATTTTTTTGCATATTTTTGATAACTTTATGAGAAACTTCAGGCATTTTCCAAAATAATGAGACCAACCTGACCTCTCTATGACGAAAATTAAGGCTGTCAGCGCAATTTAAGAAAAATATATTGCAAAACGTGCTTGAAAAAGAAAAACCCCTAAGGGGGTTAAGGGTTGGAAGGTTCCAAATAGCGTTGGGGGTAAAAGGGTTAAACGGATAATATTTTACAAGGAAGACCGACTGAAAAGTAGTCACAAAACAGAATTAACTAACGTTAGACAATGCAAACAGTTCGAAACTTTAAACTTTGAAGGGGGTAAAATAGAAATCGCCTAAAGTCACACATATTCAACTTAGAACTTACTTAATTCCATCATTCCTTGTGATTTTATTTGTCATGAAAGTTAATTTTGATCTAATTTTTGAACACTGTAAACTTTGGAATTAAATTTCTTTGTAAATACTTAAAATCTTATATACATTTTCTTATTCCTTTTGCACAAGGATAAAATTACAGAATTTCCTTTATACATCATACACATACCAAGGCACTTCCCCAAGTTTTGGGGGGTAGCCGACATCAACAAATGTCCATCCATATACCAAAGGCACTTCCCCCAATTTTGGGGGGTAGCCGACATCAACAAGAACAAAACAAAAAAGGGGACCTCTACTCTCTATGTTCCTCCAGCCTAACCAGGGACTCAGCCGAGTTCAGCTGGTACTGCTAGGGTGCCACAGCCCAACCTCCCACATTTCCACCACAGATGAAGCTTCATACTGCTGAGTCCCCTACTGCTGCTACCTCCGCGGTCATCTAAGGCACCGGAGGAAGCAGCAGGGCCTACCGGAACTGCGTCACAATCGCTCGCCATTCATTCCTATTTCTAGCACGCTCTCTTGCCTCTCTCACATCTATCCTCCTATCACCCAGAGCTTTCTTCACACCATCCATCCACCCAAACCTTGGCCTTCCTCTTGTACTTCTCCCATCAACTCTTGCATTCATCACCTTCTTTAGCAGACAGCCATTCTCCATTCTCTCAACAAATGTAACAAAAACAAAAAAGGGGACCTATACTCTCTACGTTCCTCCCAGTTCCTCAGGGCTCCAATAAGGAAAGCACTGATGTACGTAAAAAATTAGGAAATGAAGAAAATAAAAATGTTTACAAATAATAAAACAATGAAGGTAGCAAGGTAAAAACAAACATGAAATAGATGAACTAAGAATTTACATGAAAATGAACCTACCAAGAAAAGTTTGTTGGGAATATCATTGCAAATTTTGGTCATGGACACTAGAAGACTTCAAGAATTAACTGCATGTACACTATTACATGGTTAATGGTGATAGTATAGAAGAATAAAAGAATTAAAACATATCATTAAGATAGACAAGGCAAGATTACTTGAAAAGTCTCAATATATATGACAATGTCTTCGAAAATTGTATTTTTCCTAACATACAAACCACGAACTACCCTCTCTTGGGTTATCTGGGGGCTTCAGCTCTCCCACGACCAGAAATCCCCCCCCCCCCCCACACACACACAAATCTGCCAACCACCCTTCCAGTACAACCTCCTCTATTGACCCACAATGCACCTAGAAGGACCTCTCAGGATCACGCATACCCAGGACAGCTTAACCCTTTTACCCCCGAGCTCTTTGGAAATTTCCAACCCTTAACCCCCAAGGGGTTATTTTTTCCCCAGCACATTTTGCAGTATATTTTTTTTAAATTGCTCTAACAGCCTTAATTTTTGTCATAGAGAGGTCAGGTTGGTCTCATTCTCTTGGAAAATGCTTGAATTTTTTCAAAAAATTATCAAAAATATGAAAAAAAAAATTTTATAGCATTTTTTTGCAAGGACGTACCGGTACGTCCATGGGGGTAAAGGGATGAGTTTTGTGAAACATACCAGTACGTCCTTTGGGGGTAAAAGGGTTAACTAACCCCATTCCAGTCTGAAGAAAACTACCGATCTCGACTCCTACCGAGAGGGGTTTCAGTGAGGAAGGCAGGATGGGTAGTAACCCGAGAGTAGTTCGTGGTAAGTTAGGAAAAATACAATTTTTAAAGAAATTGTCATTCGTTCCAACACGACACTTACCACGAACTACTCTCTCTTAGGAGACTCAGACTTAGGAGGAGGGGAAATGGACCCAGGTAGGAGAGGTGCACCTGGAGGTCGAGGAGAGGGGGCGGGCCTGTTGGGAAAATCACTCTTACAACAATACCAGAGAACCACAGATAAGACAATGGAACAATCACCCAGACATCATCATCTTGATCCAAAGGTAGCTGCCCTGTAAACATGGGGGGGGGGTCTTGAAACCCCCCCCCCCCCATGTTTATAGATCCGAGACACTCTACTGCTCCCCGTTCGGCATAAAGTAGGTAATGTATAGAAACAGTTAGATCCCTTCCCGAGACCTGAGAGAACAGTCTTTGCCATGTTCAATTGCTACTCGGTATCAAAATTTACAGTCACATATCCACGAGAGCAACTTCGTGCAGTGAGACTTTTTGAAGCGCCCTACGCTTTGGGACTTCTAAAAGATGGTAAAAGCTTCATTTTACACAGAGCAGAGAAATGTTTTTTTTTTATTGAAATGTAGATACCGTAGTTGAAACAAAAACACGAAAGTAATAAGCCGCTTGAATAAAAGGAGAAACAAACAGTTATCCAAATATCAAATGAACTACGAATGATGTCGTTAACTGCTAAAAATTTGCAATACCATACCAAAGACCCTTGACCTTTTCCTTGCACTGGACGACTGACCTATTTGTATAGGACTGAACTACATAGGAACTGAGCCTCTACTAGAAGAATGGCCTTCTATCATTATTATTACTTGCTAAGCTACAACCCTAGTTGGAAAAGCAGGATGCTATAAGCCCAGGGGCTCCAACAGGGAAAATAGCTCGGTGAGGAAAGGAAAAAGGGAAAAATAAAATATTTTAAGAAGAGTAACACCATTAAAATAAATATATCCTATACAAACTTTAACAAAACAAGAAGAAGAGAAACTAAGATAGAATAGTGTGCCCCAGTGTACCCTCAAGCAAGAGAACTCTAATCCAAGACAGTAGAAGACCATTAGAGCATTACCCATGACTAGAAAACAATGGTTTGATTTTGGAGTGTCCTCCTAGAAGAACTGCTTACCATAGCTAGAGTCTCTTCTACCTTTAACAAGACGAAAGTAACCACTGAACAAATACAGTGCAGTAGTTAACCCCTAGGGTGAAGGGGAATTGTTTGGTAATCTCAGTGTTGTCAGGTGTACGAGGACAGAGGAGAATATGTAAAGAATAGGCCAGACTATTCGGTGTATGTGTAGGCAAGGGAAAGTGAACCGTAACCAGAGAGAAGGATTCAATGTAGTACTGTCTGGCCAGTCAAAGGGCCCCATAACTCTCTAGCGGAAGTACCTCAACGGGTGGCTGGTGCCCTGGCCATTCTACTACTGAAAATCAACAAGGATACTGACCTGCCAAGAATTTGAGAAATGAAGAGGTACCGTATTTCCCGCGGTACGAGACACTACAAGCGGTAGGATGCAACCTATATTCATCCAAGTAATTTTTGGAAAATAAGAAATTGAGTCTTTCCCAACCTATCGTAGCAGCAATTCCTAGTCGGCGATTTTCGTGTGGTTTTCCGTCTAGCACGGTAAATTTTTATATTTTGCTACATATTCATATAAAAAAACCACCAAACTAGTCTTAGCTGATACCACAGTAACAATGTTTCCAAGTGTTTGTTCACATGAAAGCAGTGTTGCCAAATGATCCAGATGAAATTTCGGCGGAGAAGTAAAATTCCAATATATTTCCTAAATTCCTCATGTACACATTTCATACTAAATTATTGATCAAATAAAGAATAATCTAGAATTTCAAAAGGCAAAGACAGTTGAGGAAAGACAGGAAAGCCTACCTATAAAAAAACCTGTGTGCCTGATCAGCGCCATCTATTGCCGACACACTGAACTAACTGGCTAAAAAACTCTACAGGATTTGGTATTTCAGAGGGTTCATAAATTATGTTACCATAACAGTTACCTAATAATTGGTCTATTCATCTAGTGATTTTCCATATATTTGTATTAAATCATGTTGATCATTAGACTAACTATATTCTTTTTTCAAATTCATTTAGTTTGTTGCCTGTTAATTTACTTTCTCATTATTATTACTATTACTTGCTACAACCCTAGTTGGAAAAGCAGGATGCTATAAGCCCAGGGGCTCCAACAGGGAAAATAGCCCAGTGAGGAAAGGAAAAAGGGAAAAATAAAATATTCTAAGAAGAGTAACATCATTAAAATAAATATATCCTATATAAACTATATAAACTTTAACAAAACAAGAGGAAGAGAAATTAGATAGAATAGTATGCCCGAGTGTACCCTCAAGCAAGAGAACTGTAACCCAAGACAGTGGAAGACCATGGTACAGAGGCTATGGCACTACCCACGACAAGAGAATAATAGGTTTGATTTAGGAGTGTCCTTCTCCTAGAAGAGCTGAGGACTCCCTTCCTTTACACAAGATGAGTTAATACGAAACTTAATATGTACATGTAATATCTATTAACCCTTTTACCCCCAAAGGACGTACTGGTACGTTTCACAAAACCCATCCCTTTACCCCATGGACGTACCAGTACGTCCTTGCAAAAAAAGGCTATAAAAATTTTTTTTTTTTTCATATTTTTGATAGTTTTTTGAGAAAATTCAGGCATTTTCCTAGAGAATGAGACCAACCTGACTTCTCTAAGACAAAAGTTAAGGCTGTTAGAGCAATTCTTAAAAAATATACTGCAAAATGTGCTGGGAAAAAAATAACCCCCTGGGAGTTAAGGGTTGGAAATTTCCAAAGAGCCTGGGGGTAAAAGGGTTAATATCATTAAACACCCGACTGCATATATCACCTTTAGAATATGGCTAATCTTAAGACTTTACACATTAACAAAATGCAAGTTAAAAGTTAGGCTGTGTGTTTAATGTATATACTGTATAATACTGCAAATATAACTTACAGAACATGTGAATAACACACAGCCGAAATAGGACCTGTGCACTTAAGACTAAACTATAGAAGGGGAGATTAGTGGTGGGTGGTCTAATACTGTCTTAGGCTTGTTAACCCTTTTACCCCCAGGTTATTTGGAAATTTCCAACCCTTAACCCCCAGGGGTTATTTTTTTTCAAGAACATTTTGCAGTATATGTTTTTTAATTGCTCTAACAGCCTTAATTTTCGTCATAGAGAGGTCAGGTTGGTCTCATTCTCTTGGAAAATGCCTGAATTTTCTCAAAAAATTATCAAAAATATGCCAAAAAAAATTTAAATAGCAGTTTTTTGCAAGGACGTACCGGTACGTCCATGGGGGTAAACGGATGAGTTTTGTGAAACGTACCAGTACGTCCTTTGGGGGTAAAAGGATGAGTTTTGTGAAACGTACCAGTACGTCCTTTGGGGGTAAAAGGGATAACAGCCATATTTTTCTCATACCATATAGAGATATGGTTAGAGAAGATACTCTAATTTTTCTGTATTTAATGTGATGCTTGTTTCTAGAGGACGGGTTTGTGCTTACATTAGTAAAATAAGGGCATCTCGAAGTGGCCTTATCCTCTATTAGGTCCTGTTTCAATGTATAATCTCAGACATTGATGAAGTACAAATGTACTGTTAAGTTATAATCATCTATACATTCAATATACAACCTTACCTTAACCCTTTTACCCCCAAAGGACGTACTGGTACGTTTCACAAAACTCATCCCTTTACCCCCTGGGACGGACCAGTAAGTCCTTGCAGAAAACTACCATTTAAATTTTTTTTTTTGCATATTTTTGATAATTTTTTGAGAAACTTCAGGCATTTTCCAATAGAATGAGACCAACCTGACCTCTCTATGACAAAAATTAAGGCTGTTAGAGCAATTTAAAAAAAATATACCGCAAAATGTGCTTGAAAAAAAAAATAACCCCTGGGGGTTAAGGGTTGGAAATTTCCAACCCTTAACCCCCACGGGGTTATTTTTTTTCAAGCACATTTTGCGGTATATTTTTTTTAAATTGCTCTAACAGCCTTAATTTTTGTCATAGAGGGGTCAGGTTGGTCTCATTCTCTTGGAAAATGCCTGAAGTTTCTCAAAAAATTATCGAAAATGTGCAAAAAAAAAATTTAAATAGCAGTTTTTGACAAGGACGTACCGGTACGTCCATGGGAGTACTGTAAAGGGATGAGTTTTGTGAAACGTACCAGTACGTCCTTTGGGGGTAAAAGGGTTAAAGCGGGCAAATGCTCGCAGAAATTCAAGCATCATTCCTGTCCTCCCTTTACTGCTGTGAAAAGGAAGATTTTTTTTTCTGCGGTTTGTGCGACTAGGTCTATAGTCTATTTCTTTTAGCGATGCATATTTGCACCGACTCGCAGCGGTGCCCTTTAAGCTCGGAAAAGTTTCCTGATCGCTGATTGGTTGGACAAGATAATTCTAACCAATCAGCGATCCGGAAACTTTTCCGAGCTAAAAGGGCACCGCCGCGAGTCGGTGCAAATATGCATCGCTAAATAAAATGGACGAGTTAGTTTTCAGCTAACTTGGTAACACTGTGTGACTCAGCAGTGAGATGTTTTTTCCAATTTTCTGTTCAGCAACAACTATCTGTATTTTTCAGAACCCATGCAACAAAGTCATTGCCATATTATTGCTTTATTACAAATTAGTAGGGGATTCAGCATTATGAAGCTTCATCTGTGGTGGATAACGGGGGAGGGTGGGCTGTGGCACCCTGGCAGTACCAGCTGAACTTGGTTGAGTCCCTTGTTAGGCTGGGAGGAACGTAGAGAGTAGAGGTCCCCTTTTTTGTTTTTGTTTCATTTGTTGATGTCGGCTACCCCCCAAAATTGGGGGAAGTGCCTTGGTATATGTATGTATGTATTACAAATTAACAAAATATGAGAAAATATAAAAATAACAAATTTGTATTTTTCCTAGTAAACAAACCTGGAGCTATTTATAGGGTATTCTGAAGTACGCCAAAATTATACCCCATAAATAGCGGAGGGTTTGCATTTACGCCGGAACAAATACTGCATCAACAAGTAATACATCGTAGTGGCGTCTGCTTGGATACCATTAGTTGGCATTTTTGCATGTAGATGTGTTGCCATGATTAATTAAAAAAGTACATTCAAAATAAGTTTATTACATCGTCACCCTCATAAACTAACTGCCTAAGTCATTTTCTCCACTTGTTGGGAAATAAAAAAAACGTTCTCATTTCCTAATTCTTTATATTATTGTATTGAGCTTCGATTAACAAATCCTAATTCACAAATTCTTCTATTAAGAATTTGTGAATTGAAGCTCAAGACAATGATATAAAGAATTAGGAAATGAGAAGGTTCTTTTTTTATTTCCCCAACAAGTGGAGAAAATGACTTAGGCAGTTAGTTTATGAGGGTGACGACATATGAATGACGATTGTAGGCTTATATTTTACGTTAGATGCGTGTGTGTGTATGTCATTACTGAGGTGTTTGAGAGTTGTCAAACTCCCCTATACAACTTTACCTAGTTTCAAGATAACACTAAGGGGGAAAAAAAAAAAAGTGTGTCTTATGACATGGAAAATACGGTACTTCATATATGCATCTCAAACACCAGTCCTTTTCAGTGTGGAAAATATAGTTAAGGATATTAGACAGCATACAGTACTGAGCCTCAGGTATACAGTAATGGGTTTGTACTTTTAACCCTTTTACCCCCAGGCTCTTTGGAAATTTCCAACCCTTAACCCCCAAGGGGTTATTTTTTTCCCAGCATATTTTGCAGTATATTTTTTAAAAATTGCTCTAACAGCCTTAATTTTTGTCATAGAGAGGTCAGGTTGGTCTCATTCTCTTGGAAAATGCCTGAATTTTTTCAAAAAATTATCAAAAATATGAAAAAAAAAATTTTTATAGCATTTTTTTGCAAGGACGTACCGGTACGTCCATGGGGGTAAAGGGATGGGTTTTGTGAAACGTACCAATACGTCCTTTGGGGGTAAAAGGGTTAACTTAATTAGTTCTTTCAAAATACGCAAGAAACAAGTACTGCACTGTATTGCTTTTTACAAGACATGCAAGGACTAATATCTACGATGGAACTCACCTTATCCAAGGCTGTATTGGGAAAGACTTGCTGCAACAACGCGAGAAGCTTCGGCACTTTGGTCTGGAGGCGCCCCTTCAACTCGGCAAGCAGTTGATCGCTGAGAATCAGACAACATCGGCTCCAGGAGAAGTCTCGCCGGATGATGTCGTGCGCGTCATTAATGTAGGTTTTTAACTGTGGCTTGAAAAAATCATCCTGTAAAATAAAATTAAATTAAATTAGCAAGAAAATACTATGCTAGTCAGTGGCTCCACCTGAAATTTGTAAACTGGTATTAAAATAAACGTACGTAAACATCTTTAGTGACTGATTAACAATAATCATTGTGAAAAGTCGATGTCTCACAGGATGTAGATACAGGAGAGGGGGTTCCCGGCCCACTCGTCCCGTCCCTTTTAGTCGCCTCTTACCAGCTGAACTCGGTTGAGTCCCTTGTTAGGCTGGAGGAACGTAGAGTAGAGGTCCCCTTTTTGTTTTTGTTTCATTTGTTGATGTCAGCTACCCCCCAAAATTGGGGGAAGTGCCTTGGTATATGTATGTGTATTGTGAAAAGTTGGCAATAAGTAAGCTGGTTAAATCAAATTTTTATGGATTATAATCATCATTAATAATAAGGGATTTTGACGAAGGAAAAATATTTTCGGGCGAGGATCCTGTGTCGCCCAGTGAAATGCTCCACTAGCACAATTTTTAAGACATAGTTATTGCTGAATATACAAAAAAAAAAAAGAGAGAGAGAGAGAAAGAGAGAGAGAGAGAGAGAGAGAGAGAGAGAGAGAGAGAGAGAGATGCGTGGAATGCCAGGAATAAACCTAACTCGCTCACTCATTGAGTGTCGGTATAGAAAACTGGGGCGTGATTGAACCACGACCATAGATCCCTCACCAATTAGACCTCTCCTTCATCAACATCCCCCCCTCTCTATCCCTACATTTCCCCACCCCCCCATCCTCATTCCTGCTCAGCACTTGCGTTTGTCAGACGCGTTTTGCTTTGCTCCGTGTTGTTTTGTGTTTTTTGGAAGATGTCCGACGTTTTAGAGATCCCTGCTCCCAAGTTGAGTATTATATTTGTCTGTTTTGGATTTCTAAGAAGCGACACTTATTATTCTTAACCCTTTTACCCCCAAGGGACGTACTGTTACGTTTCACAAAACCCATCCCTTTACCCCCATGGACGTACCGGTACGTCCTTGCAAAAAAAATGCTATAAAAATTTATTTTTTGCATATTTTTGATAATTTTTTGAGAAAATTCAGGCATTTTCCAAGAGAATAAGACCAACCTGACCTCTCTATGGAAAAAATTAAGGCTTGTAGAGCAATTTAAAAAAAATATACTGCAAAATGTGCTGGGGAAAAAAATAACCCCTGGGGGTTAAGGGTTGGAAATTTCCAAACAGCCTGGGGGTAAAAGGGTTAAGCGTGTTTGGTTTTTTCTTTTCGCTGCTGGTTCTTCCCACCAGTGGGGAAAATTCAAAAGATTTACTTGTGAATTTCACAAGCAGTGGCACCACAGTATATCGATTCACATTTTCTTCCAACTGCTCTGAAATTAGTCTATGATTTTCTAGGAAAATCACAAATTTCTAAAGTAATTTGTATTTTTCCTAATTATGCAACCCTCAGTCATATAAAGGGAGTTCAGTGGCCACTTTCCTCTTGGTAAGGGTAGAAGACATTTTAGCTATGGTAAGCAGCTCTTCTAGGAGAAGGGCTATCCAAAATCAAAACCACTGTTCTCTAGTCTCAGGTAGTGCCATAGCCTCTGTACCATTGTCTTCCGCTGTCTTGGGTTAGAGTTCTCTTGATTGAGGGTACACTCGGGCACATTAACAAAAGAGGAAGAGAAATTAGATAGAATAAAGTTTTTATTGTTTATACTGTATAAGAAATATTTATTCTAAAGTTATTACTGTTCTTTGTCGATGTCTCACAGGATGTAGATACAGGAGAGGGGTTTCCTAGCCCCCTCGTCCCGTCCCTGCTGCTGCTTCCTCCGATGCCTTAGATGACCGTGGAGGTAGCAGCAGTAGGGGATTCAGCATTATGAAGCTTCATCTGTGGTGGATAACGGGGGAGGGTGGGCTGTGGCACCCTAGCAGTACCAGCTGAACTCGGTTGAGTCCCTTGTTAGGCTGGGAGGAGCGTAGAGAGTAGAGGTCCCCTTTTTTGTTTTTGTTTCATTTGTTGATGTCGGCTACCCCCCAAAATTGGGGGAAGTGCCTTGGTATACATATGTATGTATTACTGTTCTTAAAATATTCTATTTTTCCTCGTTTCCTTTCCGTACTGGGATGTTTTCCCGGTGGGGTCCCTGAGTTTATAGCATCCTGCTTTTCCAAAATAATAATAATGACGACTTTACGAACCTGTATTGGCCACTAAGAATTTAATAAATTTACATTCAATGTGTTGGCTAATCAGCTGACAAAAAAAGAAAAAAAAAGTATCTTGTTGCCATGATTAATTAAAAAAGTACATTCAAAATAAGTTTATTTATTACATATGAAATAAGGACAAGGATAACACGTGAGAACACAAGGGAAGGATAAGGTAACCACACGGGGACACAAAGGGATAGCTCAGGGATACCACGAGGGAACCACGCGGGACACAAAGGAGTCTGGGACATAAAGAGTCGCACTGAGACAAGGAGAGCGTCGAGATGATATCGCGCCGCGACCAGAGAACTTACCGAGGACCGAGACCCAAGCTAGCAGGCTGCCTGACACGGGCCTAGCCTCAGGGCACGTATCCTACCACCTGAGGTTAGACCTCACAGAAAACGGAAGTAGGGTAAACTACACAAAACACTGGTCGGATGAGAGGAGATTCCAGGCAACTCCTAAGAAAGTAGTTCGAGGTAAGTTTCCGTGTTGGAACAAAGTTGAAATAAAAGATGTGGACAGATAAAAGCTAGATGAGTAATAAAAAAGTTACGTAAGGACCTACTAATACAAGTAACAAATATACACTACGTTACTTTTACCATGCAAACAGAAAAGAGCAAAGGCGAAATACAATAGCAGAAGTTCCTCAACTTACAAACAAACAAACACATATCCAACTGATATTATAAATCTCGGATATTGTATCAAAAGTTCATAATGAAATACAGTATCATAATTCAACGCAGTAATCAAGACGACATTTGCCATATGAAACTGGACAATTTGTTTACTTTTGCAGTGGAAATTGTACGCATGTGAGTCGGCTGATGCCTAACCTACAATATTGAACAAAATTTGACTTAAAAACCGCTTCTCATACATACATACATATACCAACGCCCCTCCCCAATTTTGGGGGGTAGCCGACATCAAATGAAACAAAAACAAAAAAGGGGACCTCTACTCTCTACGTTCCTCCCAGCCTGACAAGGGACTCGACCGAGTTCAGCTGGTACTGCTAGGGTGCCACAGCCCACCCTCCCACATTATCCACCACAGATGAAGCTTCATAATGCTGAATCCCCTATTGCTGCTACCTCCGCGGTCATCTAAAGCACCGGAGGAAGCAGCAGGGCCTACCGGAACTGCGTCAAAATCCCTCGCCATTCATTCCTATTTCTAGCAAGCTCTCTTGCCTCTCTCACATCTATCCTCCTATCACCCAGAGCTTCATTCACTCCATCCATCCACCCAAACCTTGGCCTTTCTCTTGTAGCTTCTCGGAACCTATTAAGTTTGCAAGCCGAGGATTTTCTGTAAATATTTCTACAATTTGCCCCCAAAATACCTTAAAACTAAGCCTCAGATTACCAAAATACCTTAAAACTAAGCCTCAGATTACCAAAATACCTTAAAACTAAGCCTCAGATTACCCAAATACCTTAAAACTAAGCCTCATATTACCAAAATACCTTAAAACTAAGCCTCATATTACCAAAATACCTTAAAACTAAGCCTCAGATTACCAAAATACCTTAAAACTAAGCCTCAGATTACCAAAATACCTTAAAACTAAGCCTCAGATTACCAAAATATCTTAAAACTAAGCCTCAGATTACCAAAATACCTTAAAACTAAGCCTCAGATTACCAAAATACCTTAAAACTAAGCCTCAGATTACCAAAATACCTTAAAACTAAGCTTCAGATTACCAAAATACCTTAAAACTAAGCCTGAGATTACCAAAATACCTTAAAACTAAGACTCAGATAACAATATTCTTTCATTATTTCAATACCTTCTAATTTATCTACAAAAAAGTATACAAAGTGAAACTCACATAAAGATGAAAATCTGTCTTAATCTGCTCCCAGTTGAAGAGGGGGAACCGGTTCAAGATTTCATTGGAAGGACACTTTTTCCGGTGTAAATTCTGTGGAAAACAAAATTTAGTAACAGCATTAGAGAGAGAAGCATCTTTGCTAAGGATATGTTTGTATTTGTATCTTTAAGATCGATAAAGTAAAGAACAGATGCTGAGTGCATTGACCATAATTAGGTAAAAAATAAAACCAAAAAGCATCACAAATTTTAAGCATTTTTGTACTTTTCCTAACCATACAAACACGAATTCTTCATGGGAGCGTGACTTCCGCAAAGCTGGTACGGTCGTTTCAACTTTTAACGAGGTCATAGGTAGTAGGTTGGCCAGGGTACCAGCCGCCCGTTGAAATACTACCGCTAGAGTTATGGGGGTCCTTTGACTGGGCAGACAGTAGTACATTGGATATTTCTCTCTGGTTACGGTTCTTTCCCTTTGCCTACACATAAACTGAATAGTTTGGCCTATTCTCTACAGATTCTCCTCTGTTCTCATACACCTGACAACACAGAGATTACTAGACAATTCTTCTTTGCTCAAGGGGTTAACTACTGCACTGTATTTGTTCAGTGGCTACTTTCCTCTTGGTAAGGGAAGAAGAGACTCTTTAGATATGGTAAGCAGCTCTTCTAGGAGAGGGACACTCCAAAATAAAACCATTCTTCTCTAGTCTTGGGTAGTGCCATAGCCTCTGTACCATGGTCATCCACTGTCTTGGGTTAGAGTTCTCTTGCTCGAGGGTACACTCGGGCACACTGTTCTATCTAGTTTCTCTTCCTCTTGTTTTGTTAAAATTTTTATAGCTTAAATCGGAAATATTTATTTTAATGTTCTTATTCTTCTTAATATATTTTATTTTTCCTTGTTTCCTTTCCTCACTGGGTTATTTTCCCTGTTGGAGCCCCTGGGCTTATAGCATAGTTATCCAACTTTGGTTGTAGCTTAGAAAATAATAATAATAATAATACTGTAGTGGTAGGTGCCTGATTGCAGGTGTGCCGAGCCCTTCAACCAAGCGTGACTTAAAGGTCTTAGGTTTTCATGGTTCGGAAAAATCATAAACCGGTTATATAGGACTAATAACTTCCGGCCTCAGGTAACAAAGTTTAGGTGCCAGTATCTTATGATGTATCGCAAATAATTGTACTCGATAGAAAATAATGGCCAATTTCGGCCTTTTCTGGCTTTTTTATTCAATTTTAGTAGGTTATGTTAGTCATAGAATGAGGTTATTTAAGGAAGGCATGTCCCTGGGCCTCTCTGGAACCTTTCCCCCCACCGGCAAGCGTGCTGTGCTGTGCTGTGCTGTGCTGTGCTGAGGGGGGGGGGGGGGAATGTGACAATGGCTCCCTTACCGCGCAATGTCCGGCAGCCTCGCGCGGGGGAGGGCGCAAGGTCGAGCTGGAAGATCGGTAGGTCAGCTGGCAGGACGATCAACACTGGAAGTTCTGCTTGATCCTCCGAGGCGGGGTCTCTGAGACACCTCTCCCGCGAACGAGAGAGGCACCCTTCGTAGAAGAGACTTGGAGACACTCGCAGGCTGAAGCACTGGAGAGCGCCTGTGTGTCATCTCAGGAAACTCCAACGATGTGCGCTGATGCGCAGGCGAGCGTTGGCGCGCAGGGGAAACCTGGCGCTTAAGGGAAGTATGTGCAGTATTTGCCCATATGCCCTTTTTTCCCCGAAGGGATCGATGCCTGTTTAACAACAGGATGTGTAGGTGTCCATAGCGCGTCAGCAGTCAGGAACGGAGACGGCAGATCTAGGAGATGGCGAATAAATCTGCGGAGAAGTCCGGATCAGCAAGCTGAGCTAATCAGGAACAATCCTCCGAAGAGGAGTCTCTACGAGTGGCCTCTCTCGCGAACGAGAGAGGTGAACACTTCGTAGAAGAGACTTGCCAAGACTGTGCTCCACCCCTGAAGGAAGAGAAACTCAGCAAGGGGGGAGAAAAGTCTGACCAAAGAGCAGCACAGTAGTTGACGGCGATGAATTATTAAGGTATGGGAAGTTCTCCCTTTGCAGGGAGAAGATCTCACACCCGGGGAGGGAACCACCCTCGGAAGGGAAGTTACCCAACCCCTGGAGGTGAACCTCCTTTAGCATTCTAAGATGATCTGAAGTGCTGGCATGTTGTCATTGGAAAACTTCTAATTGAAGAGATAACGCCCATGACGATGTCCTTCGAGGGACGGCAGCGACAGCAGACTCCCCAGGCACAAACAGGACAGCTCTGCTTCGTTGGCACTCTTTAGTCAAACGAAGAAAAACTGCATAGTTAACTGGGAAAATAAAATTAAATAATTATTTAACAGAGATTCCCCAGGGTGAAACTCCGAAGAGTAACCCCGAGGGAATAGCAAAAAATAAGACATTCACGGGAGAAGGGGGAGGGCGGAGTAATTGTAATAAAAACAGAATTATAATTATCTAAATCATCTAAGAATGTTCACTAATAGTAAGAACCACTGACCCCCGAAGGGAAGTGTTCCCCACGGAGAAGCTGAAAAGTTAAAGACACAATTAGATTTCATTAAAAATAATTGAGACGAATAAACAGAATAGCAACCCAACCCGCAACGGGAAAGGAGCTTCCGTAATAGTACGTAGTAGTATTAAGGGGTGAACGACCTGGAGCAGAGAGAGAGACCATAGTCAATCTAAACTCCCACATTCCCTTCGCTGAGAATCCAAGTTCCCCGTAGGAAAGGAGGAACAGCGAAGATAATAGATGAATGAAGAAAGTCCAGCGATGACGATTCCCCACGGCGGCCGAGTTAACGGAAAAGCCGAAGGAACGACCGAAGGACCAAGAGGGATAGGCCGTACCCCATGACGAGTAACCGTGGTGGCCTTGCACTACGCACGTGACGTTGTCGTACATCACACACACAGCACTGAAAAGAAAACTTACTACATTTCTATACACAAATACATACATAAACATTAAGAATATATATATATATATATATATATATATATATATATATATATATATATATATTACAAGTATAAGAAAAAGTAAGTAAAAAAACAAAAAGCATTAATGGTTGTCAAAGAGGCAAGGGTGAGAGCGGACACGTCCGACTACCACCCGAGCCGAGAGCAAAGTGAGCTCAGCACAGGTGTGTGTGAGGGGGGGGGGGGGGGGGGGTAGCAGGCAACCCTCCCTACCCCCCGCTAACTAGCGGTGGGGTAGTAAACCCTCGTTAAAATTCTAATGGCTCGTCATTTCAGCTACGCCTAAAGTAATAACCCATATTAAATAACGTGGTTTGTATTTTAGTTACGGAACAATTAAAGGTTTGTTTCAAGTACTTAGATGCATAGGAACAACTAAAAAAAAAAAACTACAACTCACAAGTAATTTAGCTGTCACATAAAGCCGGATCAAAGTTCCGTATAACTGACGGCATCGCTGGAACGAGATGATCCTCAACAAATCTTCCAGGAGATGCTCGAGAGGCTCCACGTTCTCTAGCGTCTTTTCTGCAGCCAACAGCTGAAGCCTTCTGACGAGGAGGGGGAATCCCCTGAAGAAATCTGGCCTCATGTTTGCTTCTCGAAACATTGCTTCAATTTCTGAAAGATGTATTCAATTAAATGTCAGGGTACAGCTTCACAGTACTGTGATCAAAATCAAAAAGTGTGATTTTCCTATTCTCTAAAATCTAAACAATCCATATTTTCCAAGTATTTTGTATTTCACCTAGCTATACAATGACCCAGTCCTTTAAATATAAAATTTTTTTTAACATATTTGAATTTTCCAAACCATAAAAACCTGAGTTTTAATAATTAGGAGAAATACAAATTAAATATGGAGTTTTTATGATAAAACAAAGTTTTATGAATACTTACCTGGCAGTTATATATACATAGCTGAATGTATATATAACTGCCAGGTAAGTTCTATTCATAAAAAAGGAGTTTTTATGATAAAACAAAGTTTTATGAATACTTACCTGGCAGTTATATATACATTCAGCTATGTATATATAACTGCCAGGTAAGTTCTATTCATAAAACTATGACTTATTCCCATACATAATACAAGTGGAGGCTCATCCTTAGGATGGCAGAAATATCGATGTACTTCGATTCAGTTAAAGAAGCAAAAATCATGACTCGCGTCAACCTCTTAACTACCTGAGCGTAGGGATATCACAGGAGCTAGACAAGGCCCCCCCTAAGGATTAGTGGACACTCTTGGACAGTGGTTCCCAAACTGGGGGGCGCGCCCCACTAGGGGGGCGTGAGCACGATACAAGGGGGGCGTGAAGTCATCTGCTTGGAATTACTAGTTTAATAGAATAATAAAATTTGCTAATGTTCAAACTTTTTTTTCCCTCACTTTGAACGAAATGTTTAGTTTTTAGTTACTGGAATGTACTATTATTTGTTTGAGGGGCTTTCATTATTAAAATGTAATACAAACAGAAATCTGTTTTCCTGTACATTGCTAAGATATAAATGTAAGAATAGTTTCGTATAAAAAAAAGAGAGGAGTGGGGGCGTACAGGTCTACTGGAAGCAAAAAGGGGGCGTCAAGTAAGATAGTTTGGGAACCACTGATCTAGGAGGAATCTACATCCTTCCGGATATGAGTATCCGAATGTCTAAGTATTATAAGATGACTGGGAACACACCTCTCCATCCTTCCCCTTGTACAGAAGGACGTGGAAAATACTTCAATAAAATAAAGTGAAGGAAACTTTCTCTGTCGAATAGCTTAACCTGCATGGATCGTACGATCCAGGTACGTAGCGTCGCGATTGTTAAACCTTAACCCTTTTACCCCCAAGGCTATTTGGAAATTTCCAACCCTTAACCCCCAGGAGGTTATTTTTTTCCCAGCACATTTTGCAGTATATATTTTTTTAAATTGCTCTAAAAGCCTTAATTTTTGTCATAGAGAGGTCAGGTTGGTCTCATTCTCTTGGAAAATGCCTGAATTTTCTCAAAAAATTATCAAAAATATGAAAAAAAAAAAAATTTATAGCATTTTTTTGCAAGGACGCACCGGTACGTCCATGGGGGTAAAGGGGTGGCTTTTGTGAAACGTACCAGTACGTCCTTTGGGGGTAAAAGGGTTAAGGTAGGGGAGCAAGAAAGGAAAAATGCCCAGACATTCTTACGGCACCTTTCATTCTCGGACTTGAATCGCAACCGCTATCTAAGAAAAGATGCTTCTTGTCCCATGAGGGTGCTAGGCTTCCTATACAACCTGCTGAACAGGTATCACAGGTCCTAAGGACAGGGCAGTGGAGGTTGTCCCATGACTCCAGGCGCCTGCCTTCAGCAACTGCGCCAAGGACATGTTCTTTCTGAATGCGAGGGTGGAACAGATTAATTTGACTTTGTTGGTTAGCGGGATAGGGAGACTACTAGAGGCTTTCTCAGAAGCAGAGTATGGGAGTTTAATGGCCTTACAAAGCCAGAAAGTGAGTGTGTTCTTGGAGATCGGCTGAGGAACAACTTATACTCTAGCTTGAAATGCCTGGTTCTCTTATGATACCACCGTAGAGCTCTAATACGACAGGGAAGTAGGTCCTCTTGATCGTTAGTCACATCTAGAAGAGGGTCATAGACTCTGGGGTTCCGAGTCTTGGCTACAAACTCTGGAACAAAGGTAGTCAAGACCTTTTTCCATCCTTCAGAATGACGAACGGCATAGGAGATGCCATGCGACTCGCCTACTCTCTTCATCAGCGTCAGACACCTGTCCAATGCTCAAGGGCTCCAACAGAGTGCGTTTAAGGGGACCGCCCGAAGGACTCCTAAAGTCATGAGAACCCGCAGGATCAACATGACGATAGCCCGGAGGTTACGAACACCTTGAGGAGAACCAGCAGGTTCAAAAAGACGTCTCCTCACAGCACGAGGAGGAGAACGTACAGGATGGCGAGGGATCACAAAAACTTCCACCCTACGATCCTCTGGAGAGGAACGCAGAGCAGACTCCGCCCGATGTGGAGACGGATCCAGCTCTTAAGATACCTCCTCCACAGGGGAGGTTTGTTTTCCCGAAGGAGAACGTCGCTCAAGCAAAGGCTCTCGCTCCGCCCCTGGAGGAAAACCATAAGCATAAGGGGGACTGCCGCTGTCCAAAGGCAGTCTTCCCTTGAGAATGAGATTCGTTCCCCGAAAGAGATACCTGCTTCGGAGAAAGCTCTGCTACAGCCCCCTGGTGAGAGGGGGTTACCCCGAGAGATAGTTAGGAAAGGGGGAAGGGTTGAATATGTGTGTATTTATCTAAAGATTTAAAAATCATTTTGACGGGTTACGTACACTATTATTATTATTATTATTATTATTATTATTATCATTATTATTATTATTATTATTAATATTATTATTAATATTGGTGGATCAGCAAACTCCTTAGAGTCGGAAACAGACTTAAGGCCTGACCGACAGGCTACAGCACCTGTTACAACCCGCAGCTCTAACGCAAAAGCTGAACATAAGTTTTCTCTCGCAAACAAGAGGAAAGTTCTCCTGAAGGAGGACATCGCCTAAGACAAGCTATCTCCCAGCTCTGGGAAAAAAGCATAAGCATAATAATCTCTTGCAAACGAGAGAGAAGTCCTCCCAAAGAAGGACATCGCCTAAGAAATGCTTTCTCCAAGCTCTATGAGAAAAAGCACAGGCGTAACGATCTCTCTCGCGAACGAGAGAGAAGTTCCTGCCGAAGGAGGAACAAGCCTTGGATTTGCTTTTCCCCAACTCAAGGGGAAGAAGCACAGTCTTCGGAGAAGAGATAGCAGAAGCAGATCTCTCCGAGCTGTCAGTAATTCTTCCTGAAAGAGGAAAGGTTGTTAAACGGCTGAAGTATGGAAGCTCTCCCTCGGAAGGGGGGGCAGCCCAACTCGGGGGAAGGTTAACACTGGCAGCACTCTATGCTTCCCATCACCAAGCCTTGTTCAAGTTGAAGGTCAGCAACGAGTGCTACCTCGTAAGGTGGGCAGCTCACGAACTCCCACAGGAATTGCAGGACATTGACCAGAGCTGCCGAAGCCATCGGCATGTCAGTGCTATCTGGTAGAAAAGGTAATAAAAGTTGTGATGAATTACAATTCATAACTCCGCTGCATAACAAACTATTCGAAGAATAAGTCCCCTTCCTTGTAAGAGAATTCCTCGAAAGGGAGCGGAATTGTTATGAACTTTAGCTCAAGTACTGAAACAAACACACGGGAGTGTCAAGGAACTGTCGGCCATCCACACAGGGGAGGGCGGCAAAATAGGGGAGTAGTAGTATCAATACAATGAAAACTCCCTTACGGTGGAGACAGCCGGATACGTTGTCAACTGTAATTAAAGTTACAAGTACTGTATTTCACAAAATACCAGTATGCTTCCATATATACACGCATATATATGTAGGAGATAAGAACACACACAAAAGAATAAACTAAACAGAAAAGCAATCAAGGCAAATCTTCGCGGAAGAGAAAGGCAGCATATCCGTCCTCTACCGAGCCACAAAGTAAAGTGGTTACTCAGCCGAGAGGTGTGAGTGAGCGGGGTAGCCAGTCTACCCCTAGGAGGATTAATACTACTGGAGATGCCCTGACTCAGAATTCTTTCCTGAACCCGTGAGACCAGGGTTTGGCCAAATTCACCCCTTCAGACTGTCAAATATCGATCCCAAGTTAATCCTCCAACAGCGTACTTGTACTTAGTCTGTTTTACCCAGACCTTTGTTTATAGCCGATAACTATTTTCTTGTGCTATTTTATTAGCGATGGTCCCTTCATGTGATGCTTTATCAAAAAAAAATAATGTTAAACTTGTTGCTCAACTTATTGGTGAATCAGTTACAAACTCCTTGGAATAATGAACTACAGTAAAGTCGTTGACCTTTATAGCCGTCTTTGGATGACATTGAACACAGCTTGTGATAATCTCACAACTGTTGTTACTGATTTTTGCCTAAAGGCAGGCAACTGATTTTTTTCGTACAACCAAGGGCAGCACAGGAAGGAGCCATCGCTAATGAAAGCACAATAAGGGTTACCGTCTCTAAACAAAGGTCTGAATAGAACTGACTACAAATTCCAATACAGTGACAGAGATTAACTTGAAGGATCAAGAACTGACAGTTTGAAGGGTAAAAACCTGGCTTCCCTTAATCCGGGTCAGGGCATCTCCAGTTATTTTTCCTCCAAGGTCTACCCCAACCCCCACCCGCTAACTAGCGGATGGGGTAGTTATCCCTCGCAAAAATTATCATGGCTAGTCTTTCAGCTACGTCGAAAGTAATACCCTTATAAATAGCGGAGGGTTTCTATTTATGCCTAAACAAATACTACAGTACAGTATATAAAACAATAGAATATTCACATCTGTGCAATTGTACCACATGCATAAACTGTTCAAATATGACAAATTCGTAGATAATTTGTATTTTTCCTAACCATACGAACCTTAGCTATTTACATGGGGTATTACTTTTGGCGTAGCTGAAATGACGAGCCATTAGATTTTTAACGAGGGTTAACTACCCTCTCGCTAGTTAGCGAAGGGGTAGGGGAGGGCTAGCTAACTAGCGAGAGGGTAGTTAACCCTCGTTAAAAATCTAATGGCTCGTCATTTCAGCTACGCCAAAAGTAATACCCCATGTAAATAGCGTGGTTTGTATTTCGGTTACGGAACAAATTTATTTTGTGAAAGCCTATTTGGTCGACTTCCAGTGTGTGAAAAAACTGAATCAAGTCATGTACCCCATAACTCCGATCGTCCTCATAATTATGATTGCTAGAGTCCGAAGAATTTGGATTCAGCGACTTCAAAAATGGTACGATGGTCAAGATATATTGTTTGTTTGCATGTGAATTTATCTATTTGTCCTCTTTCCTCCCAGAATATACAATAACAATTTTACCCATTCAATTAACACCAAAGCTAGGACATAGTTCAGACAGAATTCTCTTATGGCCAGTTATATGCTAATCACTTGGTTATGGGTTGAGAAATACAACAACGAAATAAGAGTCTGGGGGCAGAACTCCACATTAAAAGAATTTTGAGCACATATTAATGGAGGCTGGGATGAACGTAGAGAGTAGAGGTCCCCTTTTTGTTTTGTTTCATTTGTTGATGTCGGCTAACCCCCAAAATTGGGGGAAGTGCCTTAGTATATGTATGTATGTATTAATGGAATTGGGGTATAAGTACTTGGTTGGGACAGGCATAAACTTTTTTATCACTTGTCAAATCTATTTTTTCTTGGGGAAAATGCTGTCTATCTTAGTCTGAAATACGATATTATGAAGCTTGTTTTACGACTTATGAAATATGATTTAGTGTTACCTAGCTAGGAAGGAACCCGGGTAGGAAGCAAACGCAGAGTTGAGACACAGCCTTACGGTAAGCTAAGGATACACCTGTCTGAGGAGAGCCGCAGCTACCACCCCCCCCCCCCCTTAGTAGGTGAGTAGGTAACAATAAGGATCCTAGGTTAGGTTACATTAGGTTGTGTTCTAGGTTAGCTTCCATTTTTAATACTGTATGTAATTTTTTGGTTAATATATGATACTTTAATTACTAGCGAAACTGAAAATCGCTATAAGGAATGGACAAGTGCTGGCTAGTTTAACATTTTTCTCTGTATGGTAAATGGGGGCTGGGGCATAATAACTTACGTAATAGTTGATTAAAATGTGAGGGCTAATTCTTACTTCAACTCCATTGTTTACATTTGGTAGAGTGATGGCGAGTTATTGCGCATCTGTTACTTGCGTTTGCTTTTTCCCGCTGTTCTGTTTTTTTTTGTATGACAATCATTGCCTGTCTTTTCAAACCAAATACAAGCTTCCAAATGTTTATGCACAAGTCCCGGGATGCCGTTCTACAACAGCTATTTATTTTTGCACCTTCCCCTTCAGTTTCAGCTTGACCATCACAAAGACATCTCAAAGAGGGATGCACAATCTATTTTGAAAGTATTTTCTTTTTTAATTTGGTGAAATTTCATCTGTCAGTAATTGATTATAATGAAAACACTCCATTCAGTGTATAGCTATCGTTGATGATGTAAAAAAAGAAAATAACCCTGAAATAAAGACCTATGGGGCTTGCTAGCACAGCTCAACATGTACCGGTTGCCAGACATAGGAGCAGGGATACAATGTTAATTTTCCGAGTTTAGAGAGTCACGGCAGAGAAAAAACCATTAAGGGGACATTTAGTGAATAATAGATAATTATGATACTTTAATCTTCAGCCACTTACATGAACCATATATTTTTCCAACTTGTTACCTTGTGTTTATTTTGCAATTCTGACCATTATTATTGTTGCAAATCACTTGTTTATGGGATTTCCCCACCCAAAAAACCTCAGTTTCCCACTGGAGTTCACCATAAATATTTTTTTAAAGGGAGTCCAAAACCTCAAACAGGAGGTTAGCTCCAATAATCATTGGCAGAAATATATCAAACATGAAATTAAAGTATCATATATTTACCCAGAACAGTCCAAAGTACAAATAAATACAGTACACGGTATAAACCCGTCATGGAGCAATAAGGAGGATGGCTAGTGCGCACGAAGCATAAGCTCATATTCATGCAAGAAACCATGTACAGATGCACAAATGGGAGCAGAAACCTCGGGGTGTACGTATAAAAGCGGCCACCTGTGTGTATGATGACGGCTGACTATATAATAATACAGCAGTGTAAGGGGGCATTAGCCACCCCAACCCACCGGTTAGGTAAGTAGGTAAGGACATGGCTTATGGGTTGGATTAGGGGGGGGGAAGTTTAGTTTGGTTGGTGTCTATATTTTATGCTCGCTGGAGGAACTGGCCGCTGATATACAAAGGCTCCGAAACCTCCAACTCACAAACCGTGACCTAAAGAATGAAATAAACATTTCAGGGGAAGAGGATCCCCATATTTTGTGCAATTTTTCGTGGATTTATTATGCGTCCCAGAGAGTAACGTATATAGAAAAAAAGGTTAGTTTTACCATTAATTATCGATTCGCCAGTAAATCTCCCCTACCCTAAACTCAAGGTTCCCACTGACTGGCCCCATTACTGTAGGATATATTGGGGTATATCTTATTAACTATTTATTTGCAAGGGAAATAATGGTTGGAGCCATTGTATATCAGCAGCCAGTTCCTCTGAGTTGATTAAGAATGGACATCAACTTACCTCAACTTTCCCCCCTAACCTAACCTACAAGCCGTGTCCTTACCTACTTACCTAATGCCGTATTCTAAGTTAGCCGTAAGTGTATATGCAGGTGGCCGCTATCCTACATACACCACAGTTTGGGACAATCATTAACAGGACAGACGGAATTATACCTCAAATTTCACACACAGAATCCCAAATATATGCATTTCATTATTTCAATTACATTTCAAGCATGTCCCTACGAATTACTTACACAGGATACTGAAAAGGGCATAAAATATTACGCAGGATGCTGAAAAGGGCATAAAATATTACGCAGGATACTGAAAAGGGCATAAATTACTACGCAAGATGCTGAAAAGGGCATAAAATATTACGCAGGATGCTGAAAAGGGCATAAAATACTACGCAGGATGCTGAAAAGGGCATAAAATACTACGCAGGATGCTGAAAAGGGCATAAAATATTACGCAGCATGCTGAAAAGGGCATAAAATATTACGCAGCATGCTGAAAAGGGCATAAAATATTACGCAGGATGCTAAAAAGGGCATAAAATATTACGCAGCATGCTGAACAGGGCATTAAATACTACGCAGGATGTTGAAAAGGGCATAAAATACTACGCAGGATGCTGAAAAGGGCATAAAATACTACTTACCGTAACTCATGTCGTCTATTCGATATTTAATACAATGCTCGTAAACCCATGACAGCACTTGTACAGTCAAATCCATTGACTCGCTGTTCTTTTCACTCTCTTTCGACATTTTATGGACGTAAAATGAATATAAATTATATAAATGACCAATATAAAGTTGAATTTAACAGCGTGGCGGCGTCTTCCTCACTCTCACTTTGTTTACATTTATGGGCGTCGTCTGTTGAACAAGAAGGTGGTTTAGGTTGCGTTCTGTTTTATAATTGAGAAATGTTATACATATATTCATTGTATCATTCAAACTACTATTACACATTATAATATTAGAAATAGAAATAATAATATTGAAACATCTTTATCGACATTTTCCCAAATGATATTTATTTCATAGATAGTTTTTTTTTATGTTTATGTTCTGTTCATGTTCAGGTTCCTGGTTCCTTCCTGGTTCCTTATTACTCACTCCGCAAAATAAGTTTGCTAGGTGCAAAGCCTCTAAGCTTATTCTTATTATTGTTAATAAGTTTATATTACCTGTGACTTAAATAAATTAATACCGTAAAGAGATTCTCAATCTGTACTTTTATTCCATTCTACCTTAAAATTAGATAGGATAACACCTTGCTATCATCAGTTTTGGCAACCTATTGTGGTCAATTTGGATTTCTTAAATTCTTCTTTTATATGCATTGCCCTACCTATAAATGCAGCTAGACCCCTGCTAGGATTTTTCAGCGTACCTAAACTTATTTCTACATTCTTTAGCTGTCCTAATTTTGGGCATAAAAATAAATGTTCGGTAGTATCTTCATCTTAGCACAGGTCACACAAATTATTTTCATATTTTCCCCTGAAATTTGCTTTTAAGTTGAGCATATATATAATTCTTACGTCAATTTGACTAGTTTGTTAACAGCACCCCATAACCATAACTCAAAGGAACTCTCGTCTTATGCATTTATACCGGGAAATATCTGCAGTCTGATTGGCTGGTTGTAGTGTGACTTCACACACTCGTACTTATGAATGAATGTTGCGTCGAAGACCCAGTGGCGTTATACCTATACATATTTCAAAATATTTAGCCCTTAAAAATTTGTATTAAACTAAAATAATCTTTTAAAAAGTATTGATTTTTTAATGAAATAAATAACAGATCGTAATAAAGATCATAGGTTGAATAAATAAGTCATATTTGAAGGAGTAATTGACCCTCATTTTGGCTACGATGTTATATGTACGTGCGTTTGTGTGTGTCTGAAGTCGTAGTAAACGAAGTCAGTAACCAATCAGAGCTGGGGAAGATGTAGCCAATCAGAAGGCTAGAATGCACCGCTAATAGATTCGATGATATGAGTTGCTGTTTGAGAAAGCTGTCCAAATTTTCGTAATTACGTTGGTACAGCATAGATTTATTATCATCATATCGAGTTAAATATATTGAACAGATCATTTAATCAAATCATTAATTAAGAAATACGTCATCATAAGGGATATTTATAATATATATTCTTTTAGATAAACTATTGCTTAAAGTTGCAAATTTTATTAATTAAACTCGAAAACAGTCATCTCGTAATAAAATTGATCTTTAAATACATACAATTGTTATTTTATCATATGTGAAAAAAAAGAAAGAAAGATAGGATGAAAAAAAACCTCATTAGCTAGAGCGTTTGCCCGAAATCGTCAGTAAATCTGACTTTTTCGTCAACAGCAGCCCATAAGTCGGAGGAACCCTCTCGCCTTATGGATTTTTAGCGGGAAAATATCTGGCCTCTCATTGGCCGAGACGTCCTCTGCTGTGATTGGTGAATGTATATGACGTCATACAATCATAGTTTTATGAATGAACTCGACTGAGCAGGAGTGAAATATCTATACTTATTTTAAATAAGGTAATAATTAAAAATTGTAATTCTTATTTTAATAAACTTATGATAGAGTTAATTATATACTAAAATAAATATTGAATCATGTTCATAAGTATAAGCTATTAAAATAAGTTATTTTTGAAGAAATAATTAACTTAGTTTTGGCTACGATGTTAGACGCGTAGTAAAAATTTGTAGGAGAGCTCGGGACGTCTGCGTTGCTGTTTGTGAAACCTACCCGAATTTCCGCCACTATTTGAAAAGATTTTTCGTTTTTAAATGTATTAGAGATAACTTTTCTTCAAAATATATGGAAACAATACTTTATAAGATGTTTTTTATAATATATTCTAGAAAAGGAATAAATTCTTATACTAGCTCATTATTTTTATGAAGAAAATGAGTCTGAGACGTCAAGATCTGTTTGCTGGTTGAGTAAGAAGGTGGTTTGACTGAGTGACACGTAGCTAATATTCGATATTCAAACAGATGCTATTATTATATCGAGCTTAAATAGTGTAAGAACATGACAGTAATTCGTATTTTGTTACATTCATGGTAAAATGTAATTGAACAAATGTTTAACAAATCATACGTTTTATTAAGGAAATATGTCGTCATAAAGGGTAGGGGTAAATAATGTATCTCAGATAAATTAAGACAAACATTGTACATTTTATAGAAACAAACTCAAAGCAATATTTAGTAATAAAATGTATCTTAAATATATAATTTTTGTAGTTATTATTACAATAAATAATAAAGAAATAGGATGAAAGGGATTTGGTAAAAATTTCGAATGAATTTGACTAGTTCGCCAACAGCAGTTCATAAGTCAAATGAACCCTCTCACCTTATGCATTTTGAGCGGGAAAATGTCTGGCCTCTCATTGGCTGATTCTTCCTACGCTCTGGTTGGTGGATTATATGACGTCATAAAATCCACTGGTAATCGTAAAAAAATCTGTACTTATAATATATATATTATGACTCATAAATTATATGTGTTATTAAAATCGACATAAAATAATAAATAAATTATTAATTAATAAATAATTAATCTTTTTAAAGGACAAATCTTAAATAAATACGTCATATTCGAAGGAATACGTAACTGTGTTCTGGCTACGATCTTGAGAGTGCGTGCGTATGTCCGCAAAGCTGCATGAGCGAAGACAACCAATCACAGCTAAGGAAGAATCTGGCTGGGTTAGTGTAAAAAACTTATACTTCTTTTAGATAAATTACGATTAATAATTTACAATTTTATATTGAAATAAACTACAAATAGTTATAAGTTAGTAAAAAATAAATACTGGATCGCGGTAAAGTGCATAGTTGAATAAAAACGTCATATTAGAAAGAATACTTGACTGTCCCTTTGGCTACGATGTTGGATGTGCGTGTGTATGTCTGTATGAGTTGCTGTTTGAGAAACCTACCCGAATTTCCTTATTAAAATGTTTCTAAACCTTTAAAATGGTAAGACTTAGCTGGATTTTTTTTTAGTTTTTAAGGGAATTAGAGATAACTTTTCTTGAAATTATATGGAAACAATACTTCATAAGATGTTTTTATGATATATTCTAGTAGATGAATAAATTCTGATTAGTAGATCATTTTCATTAAGAATACGTCTTTCATACTTAACAAGAGTGGGATAATTCTGTTTGCTGGAAGTATTGAGTAACAAACACTTAGCTATTATTCGATATTCAAACAGATGCTATTATTATATCGAGGTTATGTAATTTAAGAACTACAGTACATGACTGTAATTTGTATTTTGTTACATTTATGGTATTATGTAATTGAACAAATTATAAGGAAGGACATTAGGATGAAAATCCTCAGCTAAAAAAAAGATTATCTAAAATCTCGAGGTAATTTGACTAATTCGTCAACAGCAGCCCATAAGTCAAAGGAACCCTCTCACCTTATGCATTTTGAGCGGGAAAATGTCTGGCCTCTCATTGGTTGATTCGTCCTATGCTCTGATTGCTGGTTGTATATGACGTCATGAAATCCACTGGTAGTCATAAAAAAGCATATACTTATAATATATAAAATATGACTTATAAATTATAAATTTTATGAAAATTATCATAAAATAAGTAATAAATTACTAATACAGAATTGATAAATCTTCTCAAAGGACAGAAGTTAAATAAATATGTCATATTCGAAGGAATGCGTAACTGTGTTCTGGCTACGATCTTGAGAGTGCGTGCGTATGTGTGTGAAGCTGCAGTAAGCGATGTGTGCAGCCAATCACAGCTAAGGAAGATACAGCCAATCATAGCACTGGATCATCCCGCTAAGGTCCCTGGTTTGCTGTTTGAGCAATCTGCCCGAATTTCCTTCGAGATTTTTATTCTTTTATTTAAGAAATAAATAAATTATCTTTATTCCCTGCCATTCTTTATAAATTGTTTTGATAATATATATATTAATCGAGAGTGATTACTTAATGAAAAACCTTTAATTGCTTGAATAAAGAAATAATAAAAAAAAAAAAACATTGAGTAGATCGAACGAGATTTTTGCGTGAATTTGAAAAGTTCGTCAACAGCAGCACATAAGTCGGAGGAACCCTCTCGACTTATGGATTTTTTAGCGGGAAATATCTGGCCTCTCATTGGTTGACTCGTCCTGAGCTCTGATTGGTGGTTGTATGTGACGTCATGGAAACGTATTTTTATGAATGAATCTGCTGAGTTGGTGTGAAAAACTTATACTTCTTTTGGATAAATAACGACTTATAATTTACAATTTTATATTGAAATAAACTATGAATAGTTATAAATTAATAATGAATAAATATTAGATCTTGTTAAAGGGCATAGTTAAATAAATACGTCATATCAGAGAGAATACTTGACTGTCCTTAAGGCTACGATGATAGATAGATGTGCGTGTGTACGTCTGCCTAGGTGTAGTAAGCGAAGGCAACAACCAATCACAACTGAGAAAATACAGCCAATCAGAACACTGGAATATCCCACCAAGGGAGAGATCCTGCGACTTATGCGTTGCTGTTTGAGAAATCTGCCCAAATTTTCGTCGAATTTCAGCCAAACGTTCTAGCTAGAGTGGATAGGGCTGAGGAATTTTTGTCTTTAATGGAATTGATGATATATTTTCTTCAAATTACAAAGGGATAGTCCCTTGTAAGATGTTTTTGATAAATCTTATCATGGGGAAGAATTTTAATTCCCAAATTATTATTTCTATTATAGAATACGTCTTTGTGACGTCATAGAGAGTAGGATGAATTTTACAGCTGCCTAAATGATTGATTAACTGATTTGCTGTTAAATAACACTGATATTGGACACTCAAATAGATACTATTATTACATCGAGCTTAAATATTGAAGGAACTACATAACTGTAATTAGTATTTTGTTGAATTTTATGTATAACATCATTAAACAGATAATTAAACCTCTGGTATTTCACGAGATGATTCTTTTAATACGAAAATTAACTCTTCTAGTGAAGTGATATTCTGAGTATATTAGCATTATTTGATACTTATACATAGATAAGTTAGTGTGAATTTAATAGGGTTAGTATTTTCTCATAACTACCGAGAAGTCTCTAAAATTTAGGAGTAAAAAGTAGTTAATAATTTCTTTTAAAATGGCGTATTTATCAAGCTTACGTATTTAAACGAGTTCTAAATTCTGTTTTATTAATAAATTGATAATATTTTAAGTTGTATTTTATAATAATTATGATTTATATATCCAAATTATTCTGTTATAACTAAGTTTTTCACTCAAATCCTGGCTAGACAAGATTTGAGTGAAAAACTTATAGTTATTACAGAATATTTTGGATATATAAATTATAATTATTATAAAATACAACTTAAAATATCAACGTTGGTAACACTGTGTATTATTGGTAACGTTGCTAATGTTATCGTTCGTTCGTAAGAGACCGAATTGGTTGATCTGTTTGTTTCCGATTGAAATGAACATCAAATTCCCTTAATTCACGTTATTTACTATAGGAAAACAATTATATATCGTTTCCCCAGTATGTTTTCCCCACCCAAAACCCCGAGTTCCCACTGGGGGTCCCCCATTATCGTAGGATATAGATGTATATATATTTCTGAAACTATTCATTTGCGACGGAAACGAGTGTCATTTTTCAAGAGATCGTAATTTTTTCTGTAAGAAACAGTAGTTTTTTTCCAAGGTTACATTACCATGGAATAATATACAAAATTACCTTACTTTTAACTGATGATAATTACATTATAAATTACGTAATGTAATGCAATATCATGCGATAACTTACCCTATCCGTTGTTTCCTGGTTTGTTATTGCTTAGCTTCACGCGGCGCCAGGGTTGCCAGATTATTCGACTGGATTATCGTACCTGAGCCTTAGAATTGTTGTTTTTCAACCAAAATTATCGTAAACAGTTTCAAAATAATTATCTAAGAGTTACATGATTGACTTATTTCAAAATATTTTAGTATAATTGTTTAATCAAACACACAAACACATATATGTATATACATAAGTTATGTATCGTACATCGTACTAGACCTAAAATAATCGTACATGTATGATAATTATCGTACGAATGGCACCCCTGCGCGGCGCCGCAAAATTAGTTTGCGGCCACTCTATCCCTTTATAGATAGGTGCAAAGCTTCTTTAAGCTTATATTTATTATTATTATTGTTTATATTACCTGTGCCTCAAATAAATTAATATCGTAATGAGATTCTCAATCTTTACTTTTATTCCCTTCTACCTTAAAATTAGATAGGATAACACCTTGCTATCATCAGTTTTGGCAACCTATTGTGGTCAGTTTGGATTTCTTAAATTCTTCTTCTATATGCATTGCCCTATCTATAAATGCAGCTAGACCCCTGTTAGGATTTTTCAGCGTACTTAATCTTATGTCTACATTCATTAGCTGTCCTAATTTTGGGCATAAAAATAAATGTTCATTAGTATCTTCTTCATCTTTGCACAAGTCACACAAATTATCTTCATCCATTATAGAGTACACTACAATTTTTCATTTATGGCTGGCATTATTTTATAGCGAAGCTTATTGTTCAATCTACGTACACATGGAAGAACAATATCAAAATCAACCAATTTTGATTAAATGTGCATTTTATTATGAATAAATGACCAATAGAACATCAAAATATGATTTATTCACATGTAAGAGATTAGTAATTCCAGTGCAACAGGAAACAATTATGTTGAAACGTGTATGCATAATTATATAAAAACACATTCATAGTACAGTATACATTAATGTATTTGCTTTTCTTCATACGTTATTATATGTCTGAGATATTTAAAATAGGTTCCATAAGTCAGCATAGCATTTCAAAAGCCCCAATGTTAAGCTCGTCTAGTGGGAAGGTTGTGCCCTGTGATTGGTTGCTTTGATAATGACGTCATTAACTATCGAGCTCATAATTGGTTCTTGACTCATGACGTCATTATTCATAGCTATTATTGATTTTTGATTGATGACGTCATTATCCATAACTCGTTGTATTTACTTAAATACAGAAAGGAGAAGGGTGTATGCATTATAAATGTAAGAATACTTTAATTAAATATCTTTTGATTAACCAAAAATAGTTTAATAATTGTTGTTTTCTGCGTATATGGTATTACAAAATATTCTCGCCTTATGCATTTATACCGGGAAATATCTGTTGTCTCATTGGCTGGTTGTATGTGACGTCAGACACTGGTATTCATGAATGAAAAAACCCATACGTATTTAAGATTAATTAGAGCTTAAAAAATACAATTCACAGGAAATAATCTTAGCAATATTATTAATTTTAAAAAAAAATAAATAAAAATCTTATTAAAGGCTGTAAGTTAGATAAATAAGTCATATTTGAAGGAATAATTGACTAACTTTTTGGCTACGATGTTCTATGCATGTGTTCGTTTGTGCGTGAAACAAAGGCAATAACCAATCACAGCTGAGGAAGATATAGCCAATCAGAGGTCTCAAAAGTACCACCCAGAGTAACGGGAGCTTATGAGTTGCTGTTGGAGAAACCTGCTCAATTACCCGTAAATTGACATTAAAACGCTTATGAAAACAAAATAGGATGAAAAAAACGTCATTAACTAGAGCGTTTGACCGAAATGGATCCCGTGAAGCCGATTTTTTCGTCAACAGCAGCTCATAAGTCGGAGGAACCCTCTCGTCTTATGCATTTTTAGCGGGAAAATATATGTCGTCTCATTGGCTGATACGTCCTCTGCTGTGATTGGTGGTTGTATGTGACGTCAGGTAATAGTATTTTATGAATGAATTAGATTCGGTAGGAGTGAAATATCTATACGTATTGAAGATAAATTAGGTCTTATAAATTATATTTTTTCATAAAACCAAACGTATGATAGAACTAATTTACTATCAAAATAGATAATGAATCTTGTTCAATTGCTTAAACTGAATAGATAAGTATTTTTGAAGGAATAATTTATCTACGATTTGGCTACGATGTTACCTAGGGGTAAAAAAAATCTATACGTATTTTAGATTAACTAGAGCTTCAAAAATTAAATTTCACTAAATATAATCTTAATCATATTATTAATTTTAAAATAAAATAAATAAAGAATCTTATTAAAGGTCGTAAGTTAGATAAACAAGTCTTATTTGAAGGAATAATCGACTGACTTTCTGGCTACGATGTTCTATGCATGTGTTCGTTTGTGCGTGAAACGAAGGCAATAACCAATCACAACTGAGGAAGATGTAGCCAATCAGAGGACTGGAATGTACCACCAAGAGTAACGGGGACTTATGAGTTGCTGTTGGAGAATCCTGCCCAATTACCCGTAAATTTACATTAAAACGCTTATGAAAACAAAATAGCATGAAAAAAAACGTCATTAACTAGAGCGTTTGCGCGAAATGGATCCAGTGAAACCGATTTTTTCGTCAACAGCAGCCCATAAGTCGGAGGAACCCTCTCGTCTTATGCATTTTTAGCGGGAAATATCTGTCGTCTCATTGGCTGAAACGTTCTCTGTTGTGATTGGTTGTAGTATGTGACGTCAGGCAATAGTATTTTATGAATGGGTTCGTCTCGGTAGGAGTGAAGTATCTATACGTATTGTAGATAAATTAGGACTGATAAATTATAGTTTATAGTAAAAATGAACTTTTAATATAATTTATTTACTAATATAATAGATGAAAAATCTTGTTCGAATGCTTAAGCTGAATAAATAAGTCTTTTAAGAAGAAATTGTTAACTAGGTTTTGGCTACGATGTTTAACTTGTATGTGAGAATTTGTAAACAAATGTTACAGCCAATGACAGCTGAGAAGATACAGCCAATCAGAGGGCTGGAATATCCCGCCAAGAGGGAGTTACAGCAATTTATGAGCTGTTGTTCGAGAAACCAGTTACTTATTACATAAAAAAGCTCAAAAGCTTTACCACTATTTATTTGTTCGCCAAAAACAGCCCATAAACCAGAGGAACCATCTCACCTTATGTGTATAATTAGTGGGAAATATCTGTCTCATTAGCTGATTCGTCCTCTGTTGTGACTGGAAGTTGTAGGTGACGTCACTAATGTTTTTATGAATGAAATTACGTGTCAGACCTAGGGGGGAGGAAATATATATACGTATAGCAGATGAATTGGGACTCAGATAATTAGATTTTACAAAAATAACCTTATAAAAGTTAGTACTTCTTTAACTAAACAAACAGAGGCCCTTATTAAAGCCGTAAATTAAATAAATACGTCAAATTCGAAAGAATAATAGACTGTGTCTGGTTACGAAGTCTAGCTATGGAAGGCAGAGTTGAAATGTTTTATTTAATAGAAAATTAGAGATATATTTCAATAAGATATATAGAGATAGTCCTTATAAGATGTTTATATAACATAATCTATCAAAAGGATACATTTTAATTACTAAATCTGCGTTTTTATTAAGAAAGTACGTTTTAGTGACGTCATCAATAGTAGGATGCATTTTAACATTGGTTGAATGACGATGCATTTGTTAGCTGAGGTGTTGAAAAACGCTAATATTGAATATTCAATAGATGATATTATTAAAATGAGCCTAGATGGTGAAGGAACTACATAAATTTAATTAGTATTTTGTAGAATTTCAAGTATAATGTAATTACTTAAAGGAATAAATGACTGTTTTGATTACGATGTTTGTGTGTGTGAAGCTGTAGCATATAATTTAAGCAAACATTAAACAGATGATGAAACACTTGAATTAACTTATGATCTGAAAATTACTCCAGCTGGTGTAGATACGTATCTCATAATTGAATAAACTATATAGTTAAACTAGTGTGAATTAATATGGATAGTATTTTCTAATAAGTACCAGGAACGCTAATATTTAGGAGTGAAAAGTAGCTAGATTTCTTTATCAGGAACTCTAAAACTTGTAGATATTAATGTCTCTCTTATATATACTAAAAACCATCTTGCTCAACGAGCTGTTTAAGTGTAGTATGGCTTATTATCTGTATGAGCTATGGATGGGGTACTTTGGGGCAATCTATGTGTCTACCTGCCGAGTCATTAGCAACCATTGTCTGGCCCTCTCTGGTCCTAGCATGGGTCCTCCACCCCTGCTAGAGTGTAGATCAAGTATATATGGTCAGTCTCTAGGGTATTGCCCTGCTGTAGTATTAGTATTGTATAATAATACAATGTAGCCTACCTTGGTTTTCCACTATCTTGGGTTAGAGTTCTCTTGCTTGAAGGTATATTTGAACACCATATTTCACCTTTTGGGTAGTTTGTAGCGCTACGGCCAAGCGTCCTAATTTGCTTATTATCGCTCCGACTGTTATCTTGTATAGAATAAAAACGTTTGGAAATGGTCTACGGATCTTAAATATGTTGTGTAAGGGGGGGGGGGATCCGGGGGGGCGCAGGCCCCCTGGGTAAGGACACGGCTTTTAGCATAGGTTAGGTGGGTTTTTTATGTTAGCTTTTCCCGTAGTACTCGTAGGTAAGGAAACTGTTGTGTAAAGGCGGGGGGAGGGGTCCGGGGGGGGGGGGGGCGAAGCCCCCTGGCTAAGGATATGGCTTTTAGCATAGGTTAGGTGGGTTTTTTAAGTTAGCTTCTCCCGCCAAAATCGTTTTTAGAACGACGACCACAGATCAGAATATTCCCGTTTTCTACGGGATCTGGCCGTCACCCTACAAACGCTCCCACCTTTTTACTTACGAAGTAAAAATGTTGGACAACAAAAAGGAAGAAAAGAAACATTAAAGTCATGCATACAGTACACAACGTTTAGTGTACTCACCTCCATGCTAGCAAAGGTTGACCTTCTAGTAATAATTTGTATCAACATTAAAATAGGTCTTCAACGCTGTGATTAGCAGCAAAAGTAGTGATGGCATTTATATTGTAGATTAAAGCCGTTGAGATACTACTGCTAAAGAGTTAGGGGGTCCTTTGACTGGCCAGTGTGTTACATTGGCTCCTTCTCACTCGTTACGATTCATTTTCCCTTTTCCTACACACACACCAACTAGTCTGGCCTATTCTTTACATATTCTTCTTTGTCCTCATACACCTGATAACACTGAGATTACCAAACAATTCTTCTTCACTCAAGGCGATTAACTATCGCATTGTAATTGTTCAGTGGCCACTTTCTTTTTGGTACGAGTAGAAGAGACTCTTTAGATGATAAGCAGCTCTTCTAGGAGGACACTCCAAAATCAAACCATTGTTCTCTAGTCTTGGGTAGTGCCATAGCCTGTGTACCATAGTCTTACACTGTCTTGGGTTAGAGTTCTCTTGCTTGAGGGTACACTCGAGCACACTATTTTACCTTATCTCTTGTTTTGTTAGAGTTTTTATAGTATATATAGGAGATATCTATCTCTTAAAATATTTAATTTTCCTTTCCTCACTGGGCTATTTTCCCTGTTGGAGCCCCTGGGCTCATAGCATCCTGCTTTTCCAACTAGGGTTGTAGCTTAGCAAGTAATAATAATAATTACTACTTTCTATCAATATTGAAACCATTATAACTTTGGTAACAAAAGTAACATCGGCCTTTTTTTGGTTTGTAATGGTACTGTACTAGTCTAGAGTATCCAAGCCTTAGCTCTTAACCATGAAATACAATGTACGATACAGATACCTTGATCAGTCCAGAGTACTTGTGCTCTGCAGATAGGGATTGTCCCTTTAATCATTTAGAATTCATTGAAATCCCAACAGTCAGACCTTCTCCATCATGTCTCAATACTACACAGTAGTCTAGAGGTTTTCATTCCAGTTGTGGAATGATCTCCCTAACCAGGTGCTTAAATCAGTTTAACTTCAAAGTTTCAAATTTGCAGCAAATGTTTTATGTAGAACAGGCTGACACAGGTGTCTTTTCATAGTTTATTTATGAAATTTATTTTAATGTTATCGTTCTTAAATTGGTATTTTAATTGTTCCGTACTTCTCTTGTAGTTTATTTCATTTCCTCACTGGGCTATTTTTTGCTGTTGGAGCCCTTGGGCTTAAAGCATCCTGCTTTTCCAACTAGGGTTATAGCTTAGCTAGTAAAGATACTAATACAGTACTGATAATAAAACTTGAGATTTGAACAACAGAAGGAATAAGGTGCAAAAAAAGGTATAACAGAAGACTAAAATTGTTGATGCTAAAGATGGATTCAAGAAAGGGCTAAACAGGTTATTTATTACAACATTTCATATCTGAGATTTAAGATTTGATTTCGAAGACCAACAACAGACCAGCTATTTACAATTAGACAAATTACTGAAAATTTTTTGGGAATTTAATAAATACTGTACACCTCTTCTTTCATTACAAACAGACATACGTAGGCCATTAATGTGGAACATCCTGAAAGAAATGGACATCCCGAGAAACCTGATACGTGTATCGAAAGCCTGCTACACAAACACCAAATGTTTAGAAAACACTTCTTGCTGAAGTAGTGCTATCAACCATACGGCCTCGTCACATTCTTCTATTGATGTCAGCAGCACCTGAAAAAAAATTTAGAGCACTTATAATTCGTCAAGACAAACATTTCAAAAACTATTGAACAGGTCCTAATAACACAAAGAATATATTGGATGACCATAATAGAAGATTGTTTAGCAGCTGCAAGGCTGGCCGGAGAAACAAGGATGTTTATGAAATGTAAGAACAGGTCGTTTTAAATTCACTTGTACAATACGAGAAATTCAGCCACTGTACAGTAGTTTTAATAAGTGAGGAGACTTAAGATGTGCATTCAAGACAAATTAAACATGAGTTGGTTTCATCAATTAGAAGACATGATTGACTGAAATCTATTGTAAAACAAAATGAAAAAATAAACCTGATTGAGGAATGATCTTCCTTAAGAAACAGACCAATTCATTCTTACATCTACAACATATTACTACACAGTAAGTTTTAAGAGAGGTTTCTACATCATATTTCAGAGGACTTGTTTCCCCTCTGCTGTTCGTATGTGCATTTCATTTTTATCATACAGTATTTTACCACCTCCCACGATTCAGTGTGATCAATGCCCTCGATTATTCAGGGCACAAATTGGTCATTATAAGGCTCACCACCCAAACAATAATTAACCTACTATGACCTTCTCCTCTATTCAACCTTCTATTGGGACTGAAAACTATATTTGGATATGAATACATGTCGACGACTTTACCCATTTCTTTTTTCTTGAACCACCCTTTTCAAATATAAGTACTTTATTCTACAAAGACGGGCTTTACAATGTGGTGGTCATATTTGTTTGGTCCAAAATAATATTACTATCATCATAACAATACATAAACCATATGTATTTTACAACTGTTATCTTGTATTTATCAATCTCTCATACAGCACCAACAGCACACGAAACTCTACGGAAAATACGTGACTTTGGCTTCAAATTGGTCGACCATCCACCTTACTCCCCAAACCTGATCCCCTCCGACTATCACCTCTTTCCACAACTGAAGAAACGTCTTAAGTGAACGAAATTTCACGAGTTTTCATAAACCAGTCAAAAAAGAATTATGAGGATCTCAGTGTGAAGCTGGGCTCTTAGGTGAGGATTCTATAGTGGCATAGCTATATCTTGCACCCCCCTGATTGCTATTTTAGTCTCAGAGGTTTGAATCTACAAAAATTATCTTTATTTTCTAATTACTTTTTCATAAATATGCAACTTCCAGTGCACGCTTGTCTTCTCTTATTATTATTATTATTATTATTATTATTATTATTATTATTATTATTATCATTATTATTATTATTATTATTACTAAATGCTAAGCTACAATCCTAATTGGAAAAGCAGGATGCTATAAGCCCAGGGGCCCCAACAGGGAAAATAGCCTAGTGAGGAAAGGAAACAAGGAAAAATAAAATATTTTAAGAATAATAAAATTAAAATAAATATTTCCTATATAAACAATAAAAACCTCAACAAAACAAGAGGAAGAGAAACTAGATAGAACAGTGTGCCCGAGTGTACCCTCAAGCAAGAGAACTCTAACCCAAGACAGTGGAAGACCATGGTATAGAGGCTTTAGCACTACCCAAATTCTGGCCACAGCTTCATCATAGTTTGCAGAATCAGCTAGTCAGTTTGAAAGCTCCATTCCTGAACGAAGTAGCAAGTAGTACTGTGAAGGGAAGAAACGAACACTGCAAAAAGTTTTTTGTAAAGATTACGGTGTGCCAGGCACGGCATATGTGCAATACCCCTTTCAGATCTGTTCCGTAGTCATGAACAAACAGTGAGAAATCAAAATTGTTCTCCAGTCTCAGGTAGTGCCATAGCTTTTCACTGCCTTGGGGTAGAGTTCTCTACTTGAAGGTACACTAGGACACACTATTCTATCTTATAACTCTTCCTCTTTTGTATGTTTTTTTTTTAAGTTTTTATATTTTTAATATGAAAGATTTATATCAATGTTGTAGCAATTCTTAAAATATTTCATAATTGCTCATTACTTCTCTTGTATTTTATTTATTTCCTTTCCTCAGTGGGCTATTATTCCCTGTTGGAACCCTTGGGCTTATAGCATCCTCCTTTTCTAACTGGGATTGTAGCTCACCTTTTCATAAATATTATGTGAAAGAGACAAATGTATCCAGTGTAAGCAAGAAAAAATTTAACAATCTATAAAACAGACATTAAATGTTAGAAATAAATACTTCATAATGATTAGAGTCAAGCCAATAGATCACTTCCCTAGGTCATTTCCATTTTACCTACCAGCTATCAAAGAAATGACAGCATCTTTCTCTGGTGACAAGGGGGCCAAGATGAGGCCCTAGGCCCAGATCAGACTGGAAACTGCTGGACACACGTCTGGGGTGCCGTGAGAAGCCCATCTTCCACCAGATCTGCAAAACGAAGAAATAAACAGTATAGAAGGTCCTTAAACTTACAAAGTTAATAGGTTACATAAAGCTGTTTGTAAGTGAAATGTTAAATTTTGACCTAGGGTAAGCCTAACCTGAGACCCATGACTATGATTTCAAGGTAGAAGAGTCAACAAATAGTCAGGTTTCATATGAAATAGATATCAGGTTATTAAAATTGTTGTTATATTACAGTATTTATTATTATTATCATTATTATTACTTACTAAGCTACAACCCTAGTTAAAAAAGCAGGATGCTATAAGCCCAGGGGCTCCAACAGGTAAAACAGCCCAGCAAGGAAAGAAAACATGGAAAAATAAAATATTTTGAGAACTGTAACATTAAAATAAATACATAATGATCATAATCACGCTCCTTTTTATGTGAGTGATTGTGACGCAGTTCGGGTACACTACCAGTCATGCCTTCTCAATCACAAGACTCGACACTACACAATATTCTGTAAGTTTTATTCCAGCCGTGGCCAGATTGTGGAATAACCTTCCTAATCAGGCAGTTGAATCGGTGGAACTTGAAAAGTTCAAACATGCAGCGAATGTTTTTATGTTGAACAGGCTGACAGAAGTCTTTCCTCATTGTTTATATATGACAGAACTAATTTAATATTGTTACTGGTCTCAAAATATCTTATTTCAATTGTTCATTACTTCTCGTATAGTTTATTTATTTCCTTTACTTTCTTTTTAAACTGGAATATTTACCCAGTTGGATCCCTTGGGCCTATGGCATCCTGCTTTTCCAACAACAGTTGTCGCTTAGTAAAACTGAGCTCCTGTAAATAAGGCAACAGTTCCTCATACCTGGGACTTGTCTGAGAATATCACAGCATTTATCAATAGTATTCAAAATATTTATCATTTTACATACAGCCATGACCCGCTTTTCACGAGTGTTACGTTCCAATGCCCCTCGCAAAATGCAAATCCTCGATAAGCGGGGGATGACTGTATACATTAAACAATTCTTCTTCCCCCAAAGGAGTTAACTACTGCATTGTAATTGTTCAGTGGCTACTTTCCTCTTGGTAAGGGTAGAAGAGTAAGCAGCTCTTCTAGGAGAAGATCACTCCAAAATCAAACCATTGTTCTCTATTCTCAAGTAGTGCCATAGCCTCTGTACCATGGTCTTACACTACCTTGGGTTAGAGTTCTCTTGCTTGAGGGTACACTCAGGCACACTTTTCTATCTAGTTTCTCTTCTCCTTGTTTTGTTAAAGTTTTTATAGTTTAAATAGGAAATATTTATTTTAATATTATTATTCTTAAAATGTTATTTTCATTAGTAAAATAAATTTTTGAATATACTTACCCGATAATCATGTAGCTGTCGACTCTGTTGCCGACAGAAATCTACGGTCGGGATACGCCAGCGATCGCTATACAGGTGGGGGTGAACACCACAGCGCCATCTGTGGTCAGGTACTCCAGTACTTCTTGTCAACACCACCTCAATTTTTTCCTCGGTCCACTGGTTCTCTATGGGGAGGAAGGGTGGGTCAATTAAATCATGATTATCGGGTAAGTATATTCAAAAATTTATTTTACTAATGAAAATAACATTTTTCAATATTAATCTTACCCGATAATCATGTAGCTGATTCACACCCAGGGTGGTGGGTGGAGACCAGCATACATGTTAACAAAGAAGCTAAGTATCCCGTATTTTATTTTATTAGTTATTCAAAAATAAAATAAAATAAATAAGTACCTGGTAAGGAAGACGACTTGAACCATTACTCTGCCTTTATTAAGTACGTCTTTCTTACTGAGCGTAGCGGTCCTCTTAGGATGCTGAACAACTCTTAGGTGCTGAAGTATAAAGGGCTGCAACCCATACTAAAGGACCTCATCACAACCTTTAACCTCGGCGCTTCTCAAGAAAGAATTGACCACCCGCCAAATCAACAAGGATGTGGAAGGCTTCTTAGCCGACCGTACAACCCATAAAAAGTATTCAAGAGAAAGGTTAAAAAGGTTATGGGATTATGGGAATGTAGTGGCTGAGCCCCCGCCTACTACTGCATTCGTTGCTACGAATGGTCCCAGGGTGTAGCAGTTCTCGTAAAGAGACTGGACATCTTTGAGATAGAATGATGCGAACACTGACTTGCTTCTCCAATAGGTTGCATCCATAACACTCTGCAGAGAACGGTTCTGTTTGAGGGCCACTGAAGTAGCCACAGCTCTCACTTCATGTGTCCTTACCTTCAGCAAAGCAAGGTCTTCTTCCTTCAGATGAGAATGTGCTTCCCTAATCAGGAGCCTGAATAGGTAAGAAACTGAGTTCTTAGACCTTGGAAGAGAAGGCTTCTTGATAGCACACCATAAGGCTTCTGATTGTCCTCGTAAAGGTTATGACCTTTTTAGATAGTACCTAAGAGCTCTAACTGGGCAAAGTACTCTCTCCAGTTCGTCCCCCACCAAGTTGGACAGGCTTGGGATCTCGAACGACTTAGGCCAGGGACGTGAAGGAAGCTCGTTTTAGCAAAAAACCGAGCTGCAAGGAACATGTAGCCGTTTCAGATGTGAAAAACTATGTTCCTGCTGAAGGCGTGGATCTCACTTACTCTTTTAGCTGTTGTCAAGCACACGAGGAAAAGAGTTTTTAATGTGAGGTCCTTAAAAGAGGCTGATTGGAGAGGTTCAAATCTTGATGACATAAGGAACCTTAGGACCACGTCTAGATTCCAGCCTGGAGTGGACAACCGACGTTCCTTTGAGGTCTTAAAAGACCTAAGGAGGTCCTGTAGATCTTTGTTGGTGGAAAGATCCAAGCCTCTGTGGCGGAAAACCGCTGCCAACATACTTCTGTAACCCTTAAACGTAGGAGCTGAAAGGGATCTTACGTTCCTTAGATGTAACAGGAAGTCAGCAATCTGGGTTACAGTGGTACTGGATGAGGAAACTGCATTGGCCTTGTACCAGCTTCGGAAGACTTCCCCTTTAGACTGATAGACTCTGAGAGTGGATGTCCTCCTTGCTCTGGCAATCGCTCTGGCTGCCTCCTTCGAAAAGCCCCTAGCTCTTGAGAGTCTTTCGAAAGTCTGAAGGCAGTCAGACGAAGAGCGTGGAGGTTTGGATGTACCTTCTTTACGTGAGGTAGACGTAGAAGGTCCACTCCTAGAGGAAGAGTCCTGGGAATGTCGACCAGCCATTGCAGTACCTCTATGAACCATTCTCTCGCGGGCCAGAGCGGAGCCAACCAACGTCAGCCGTGTCCCTTTGCGAGAGGCGAACTTCTGAAGTACCCTGTTGACAATCTTGAACGGCGGGAATGCATACAGGTCGAGATGGGACCAATCCAGCAGAAAAGCATCCACGTGAACTGCTGCTGGGTCTGGAATCGGAGAACAATACAACGGGAGCCTCTAGGTTATCGAGGTAGCGAACAGATCTATGGTTGGCTGACCCCACAGGGCCCAAAGTCTGCTGCAAACATTCTTGTGAAGGGTCCACTCTGTGGGGATGACCTGACCCTTCCGGCTAAGGCGATCTGCCATGACATTCATATCGCCCTGAATGAACCTCGTTACCAGCGTGAGCTTTCGATCTTTTAACCAGATGAGGAGGTCCCTTGCGATCTAGAACAACTTCCACGAATGAGTTCCTCCCTGCTTGGAGATGTAAGCCAAGGCTGTGGTGTTGTCAGAGTCCACCTCCACCACCTTGTTAAGCTGGAGGGACTTGAAGTTTATCAAGGCCAGATGAACCGCTAACAGCTCCTTGCAATAGATGTGAAGTGTCCTTAGCTCCTGATTCCATGTTCCCGAGCATTCCTGTCCGTCCAAAGTCGCACCCCAGCCCGTGTCTGATGCGTCAGAGAAGAGACGGCAGTCGGGTTTCTGAACAGCCAAAGGTAGACTTCCTTGAGAAGAAAGCTGTTCTTTCACCACGTGAGAGTAGACCTCCTCTCTTCGGAAACAGGAACTGAGATCGTCTCTAGCGTCATGTCCTTTATCCAGTGAGCCGCTAGATGATACTGAAGGGGGGGAGGTGGGGTCTCCCTAACTCGATGAACAGGGCAGCGATGAAAGTGTCCCTGTTAGACTCATCCACTACCTGACTGAGCATCGGTTCCTTCTCAGCATGCTCTGGATGCAATCTAGGGCTTAGTATATCTTTGGGGCCGACGGAAAAGCCCGAAAAGCTCGACTCTGAAGATCCATACCCAGGTAGACAATGGTCTGGGATGGGACGAGCTGGGACTCCTCAAAATTGACCAGGAGGCCCAGTTCCTTGGTCAGATCCATAGTCCATCTGAGAATCTCCAGACAGCGACGACTTGTGGGAGCTCTTAAAAGCTAGTCGTCTGACGGAGCCGAACACAAGATCATGGTACTGCTGCACAGTCTGTGAACTGTCAACCATGGGGAAGCGAGGAAGTACAGTGACAACCCGAAGCTGTCTAGACTGTCTGGGTCGTACAGACAACTCCTTATCGGGTTGCTGAGGTTGCCGCACTGCGTCACAACAAGTCACTTCTGCTGGTTGTTGAACGTCTTCCCAGTGACACACTGACTCCGTAAACAAAAAATCCTCTAACAAGGACTAAGCTTGGACTGCATGTCTTGCAACACAGCTCAAGGTCTATGGGAGCAGGTGTGGTAACAGACGGGGTTAGCGACTGAAGTGGAACCATTACCCTCCCTGGAAGCATGCTATGCTTAAATAAAAGTCCATAGGAGGCTAAGCAGCTAAAGGCTCCTCTCCAAATGACAGAGTCCTCAAGGGAAAATCAGAAGGAGGGAGAATAGCACTTTCTCATCTACAGGAACCATATCCGAGAAAAGCTAAGTTCTCTCAGTGAGGGTTTCACTGGTGCAAAAGCAGCAGACTAGAAGGCAACGTTATGAAACTGCTTGACAGTCTAGTGAGTTGGCAACAACCAAAGATGTGTGACTGAGAAGCATGCGGTAAGGTATGCAGAGCATGCTGTATGCAGAGCATGCTGTATGTAGAGCATGCTGTAAGGTAAGCAGAGCATGTTGCATGGCGTGCGGCTTATGCTGCATGGGATGAGGCTCATGCTGCATGGGATGAGGCTCATGCTGCATGGTATGAGACTCATGCTGCATGGGATGAGGCTCAAGCTGCAAGGGATGAGGCTTATGCCGCATGCGTTGAGGAGGATGCCGCATAGTATGAGGCTCCTGCCTCATGGGTTGAGGCGGTTATTTATTCTTAAAAGGAAATCTGAACCTGACCCTAATCTAGCTGTCCGAGGATTTACCTGGTGAGACATCAGTCTCTTTACCAGCGAGTTTTACCAGATTTCCCCGGGCCACCACGTGACACAATTGGTAGTAATTCATTCAAATTACCCCTAATGAGTCAATATGGATAAATATCAACACAACATCGTGTTCAAATAGAAATAAATTTCTACCTCATACTTGGGATCGAACGCTAGCCCCTTCTAATGAAAGGCCAGGTCGAAACCAACCATGCCACGAGAGCCCATTGCCGCATAGCATGAGGCTCCTGCCTCATGGTTTGAGGAGGACGCTGCGCAGAGAGAGGCTCATGCTGTGAAGAATGCGGTTGCTGCATGCGTTGAGGCGGCTGCCTCATAGCATGAGGTTCCTCAAGAGTTGAGGCTCTTGCCTCAAGAGTTGAGGTTGCCTCAAGAGTGGAGGTGGCTGCCGCAAGAGTTGAGGTTGCTGCCTCAAGGATGGTGGAGGTTGCCGCAACGCAAGAGGTTGCTGCATAGCGCTGGTATCTGGCAACTCCCAATGCGGCAGCTCACGCGTGGAGGTAGGTTGAGGAACCTCAACATCATACGTCTGGCAGGGTGGACTGCGCCGAGGTGGAGTTGAGGTTGCTGCCTTGAGGATGGTGGAGGTTGTCGCACCGCAAGAGGTTGCTGCCTCGAGGATGGAGGAGGTAGTCGCAACGCATGAGGCTCCTACCTCAAGGGTAGAGGAGGTTGCTGCAAAGCATAAGGCTCCTGCCTCAAGTGTTGAGGAGGTTGCCGCGTGGCAAGAGGCTCCTGCCTCAAGGAAAGTGGAGGTTGCTGCACAGAGCTGGTATCTGGCAACTCCCAATGCGGCAGCTCACGCATGGAGGTAGCTTGAGGAACCTCAACATCATACGTCTGGCAGGCTGGACTGCGTAGAGGTGGAGGAGCGCTCGCAGGAGGAGGTGTGTTAACCTTCTCTGCCTGAAACTCCTGCATCAACACCGCAAGCTGAGACTGCATTGTCAGCAGCATAGACCACTAGAGTTTAAGAAAGACAACAACAAACGGAGCTACTGTCCGTTGAAACTGAGGGTCTAAAACAGCTGGTGCGGCAACAGACGGAGTTACTGTCTGTTGCGATACCACCTTGCCTCTCTGGGAGGTGTGCAGTTGTCGTACTGCAGCAAGTCCGAACTGACCCAGTGCTAATGGCACCACCTAGGAGTTGGACTTGCGCGGAAGGGACCGACTTGCACTTAAAAGCTGCAAGATTTGGTCCATGGTTTCTGCGAGAAACCTCTTCCGCAGACGAGGAATAAATGGGCTCTCTCGTCTTTGTGTGGGTGGGGTGATCACGTCGGCTACGTGAGTTGGTTACACCCGAAACCACGGAGGGAAACGTCTGTTCGTCGATCAAGGCCTGCTGAACCCATGAGTCCTTCGACATTACTTCTCCCCTGGGCTTGGGAGCTTGTAAGAGGTCCCAGACTAGGCGAACAACTGGCACGAACAGACGAACCCTCGAACGCAACACTGTAACACTTTGCGCTTATCACTTTTGATTTTCTGTTTGCACTTATTTCACTGAACTCGAAACTTTAAGTGGTTTGTACCTGAAACACGCAATTCTATCCTTCATTAAAAGTTAGTAATTGCGAAAACAGTATTACAATGTAACAGAAAAACATAATGAAAGATAAATAATTCAGTGGCTGGAAAAGAGACTAAACACTAGATCAAATAAACTACGTTTAAAATCTCTCACCGCATAAAGCCTGAGAACAAGAATAAAACTCTAGAAACGTTTACCTTCTTCCCCTAAAGAGACTAGGGAGAAGAGCAAAAACGATAACAACGTTACCCGCTTGAACGAAACGTTTATCCTCCTCTCTCTCCCTCCGTCTCTATCTCTCTCTCTCTCTCTCTACTTAGCACCTGAGAGAAGAGCCCAATTATATATATCGTTAAAACATATTATTGTTAAAGGAAAAAAACTGAAAGGTTTCCCAAATAAAAAGTTCCTTTATTAGAATTAAAACCATTTAAGCTAAGAAAGAATGAACAAAACGCTAGAATCGGTTTACTCTTACTGCAACGTGACACCGTGATAGACTCTCTCTCTATCGTAACGATAGAGCGCAAGTTGAACGTTCTGAACGTCAACAACTGCAGAGACAAAACAAAACGTTAGTTCAACTTTGAAAACAGTACAAGACTATCAAAGAAATTCTTTCAAAAACATTAAAATAGCATAATATGTTAACAGGTAAAAACGAAATGACGGGCTCAATGTTAATTAACTTCGGTTCAAGAAAAGACCGCCTACTATTAGGAAAGGTCGAATATAAACAAATATAAAAATTAATTTTAATAAGTTTATAAAAGGAAGTTAATCAAAGAGGCCTATAAAAGGCGGAGAGATAAAAAATAAATCTATAACTTTGTTAAGCAAAATTAAGAGAGTCTATACTCTCTTCGACACCAACACTTCCGTCTAAGGGAAGGGTCGGCCATTTAAAAGTGAGAGTTCATACTCTCTTCGTACCAAAATTAAATAAAAAATTAAATCAAATTAATTCCAAAAACTTGCTAAGCTAATGATATAGCTTCCTGAATAGCGAAGGCTAAACTCTAGAGCAAATACATCACCAAATCGTGAGCAATAACTCCAGAATCAACAGCGTATCCATGTAGGTCTAGCCGGAGGCACGACAGAGGAAAAAATTGAGGTGGTGTTGACAAGAAGTACTGAAGTACCTGACCACAGATGGCGCTGTGGTGTTCACCCCCACCTGTATAGCGATCGCTGGCGTATCCCGACCGTAGATTTCTGTCGGCAACAGAGTTGACAGCTACATGATTATCGGGTAAGATTAATATTGAAAAATATTTTATTTTTCCTTATTTCCTTTCCTCAATGGGCTATCTCCCCTGTTAGGGCCCCTGGGCTTATAGCATCCTGCTTTTCCAACTAGGGTTGTAGCTTAGCAAGTAATAATAATAATAATAATAATCCCTCTTGGCATGTCAGTTCCGACTTCAGGTCACTCTACAAAAAGAAATCTTAGTTAACTAGTTTTATAAGTGTACTTTACAGTACTGTACTTCACAGAGAAGCCTAATACTGTATACGGTTTATATAAAATGATTGCAGATAAGTAATGAAAGTTCTCAACTTAAAACTTAATAGGTTCCAAGAAGTCCTTTGTAAGTCGAATTTTGCTATATTTTGACCTAACCTAACTCACACGCCTATGGTTTTCAGCTGCAAAAGTCAACAAACAGTTCAACTTCATATTGTAAATGTTGTCTTGCTTACTGCATTAACCCTTTTACCCCAAGAGGGCGTACTGGTACGTTTCACAAAATTCATCCCTTTACCCCCATGGACGTACCGGTATGTCCTTGCAAAAAACTGCTATTTACATTTTTTTTTGCATATTTTTGATAATTTTTTGAGAAACTTCAGGCATTTTCCAAAAGAATGAGACCAACCTGACCCCTCTATGACGAAAATTAAGGCTGTTAGAGCAATTTCATAAAAATACACTGCAAAATGTGCTTGAAAAAAATTAACCCCTGGGGGTTAAGGGTTGAAAAGTTCTAATTAGCCTGGGGGTAGAAGGGTTAAAAACTTTATAGGGTCCAAGAAGCTGTTTGGTCAGATTTTGCCAAATTTTGACCTAGGGTAGGCCTAACCTAACTCACAGGCCTACGAATAGTCCAATTTCATATTGTAAATGTTGTCTTGCTTACTACATTAAAATTAAATGAAATAATTTTGTCCAATTACAGTATTTCATCTTGAACATCTGATACAACATCTGACATTTAGAATTTCATTTGGAAATGTGTTTGTAGATCTGGATGTTTGTAAGTTCAGAGCTTCCCTTTATAGAGTGAAAATCAACTTACATCTGGTCTCTTGGAAACCAATTAACTACATGGAACAGTATATTACCATACCTGGAAAAGCTCTGTGTTTGAAAAGTGTCCGAGCAACAGGATTAACGAGCAGACCGTGCAAGACGGCATCTAATCCACCTCAGTCGAGCCACTTAGTTTCTCGGGCATCCTGAAAGAAGATGGATCATTCAGATTTACCAAGATTGATTGAAAATTGTTATCAAGTGTAAACAAGTACAAAAGAAAAGACTTGTCACTAATAAAATTACTAACAAAATAACAGAGGCACAAGAATAAAATCTCAACATCATTTTAGGATTATGAAAATGTCCATACCTGTTAAAATTACATATAAATATTATTATTATTATTATTACTAGCTAAGCTACAACCCTCAATGAAAATGCAGGATACTATAAGCCCAAAGGGCTCCAAAAGGGAAAATAGTCTAGTAAGCTAAGAAAATAAGGAAACTGAAGTGTGACTGAGTGTACCTTCAGGCAAGAGAACTCTAACCCAAGACAGTGGTACAGATGTTATGGCACTACCAATGACTAGAGAACAATGGTTTGATTTTGGAGTAGCCTTCTCCTAAAATAGGTGCTTACCATAGCTAAAGAATCTCTTCTACCCTTACCATGTAGAAAGTAGATACAGAACAAATACAGTGCAATAGTTAACCCCATGAGCAAAAAAGGATTGTTTGGTGATCTCAGTGTTGTCAGGTGTGTGAAGACAGAGGAGAATGGGGAAAGAATAGGCCAGACTATTTGGTGTATGTGGTGGCAAAGGAAAAATGAGCCGTAACCAGCGAGGGATCTAGCATAATACTATCTTGCCAGTGAAAGGACCCAATAACTCTAGCGGTAGTATCTCAACAGAGAGTGTCCGGAGAGAGCGAATATAAACTTCCTGTGAGACAACTTATGAAGAACATTTTTATTAAAAAGGAAAAACCTAAGCAACTGTTCTATGATGGCCCAAACGAATTTGTTAGCTTTATTATTATTATTATTATTATTATTATTATTATTATTGATAGAATATGGATAGAATAAGCAGCATGAAGAGGAAATGGGAGTAGAATTGATATACGTAGATGGAAATAAAAAAAAATAAAAGAATATAATTTAGTAATGAAGTTTCTCTTGTTTTAAGAACAAGAGATTTGTTTTCATGTCAGAACATATACGATTAAAAGCCCAGATTATTTACGACCAAAATACTACATATCTCAAAAATATGTTGTGTTTTTCCTAGCTATACAAACTTGAGTTCTTCATATGGGTTACCTCTGTTACAACAAAATAGATGAAATATCGTGGGGCTGGCAACATTGTACGGTTGCAGATTATTCCCACCTGGCTCAGGGTGTCGGAGCTAGCTCCTTCGTTATCACTCTGTTCTTGGTCATGACTTGTCGCATGAATGTGGTGGGAAATATAAAGAAACTAGAGGGGCACTCAGTAGAGCGCATTCCTCACCGCTGAAGCTTATTTCTCGACTATTTGCTTACCCTTAAACGTTGACGTGTATTAATTGGCGTTGATTTTCATACACTCAAATATAAATCGTGTTTGAAGTCTCTGTGACAATGATGTACAAAATTGTGGCTGATTACATGAATTGGACATTTTGCTTGATCGTGACCTTCCAAAATTCAATCATTTCCAGCTTTTTACATAACAGTTAATCCCTGCAAGTTTCATTACTCTACGATTAAAAATATGGCCAGGAAGCTGTTCACAAACAAACACACACACAAACAGGAGGTAAAACATAACCTCCTTCCAACTTCATTGGCAGAGGTAATGATTTAGGTTTGTATAGCTACGCAAATTACTAATTACTTTTTAAATTAGTACAGTGGTTTGTTCCCACGCAAATACAAAAGCTTGTCACTTATAAAGGAATCTTCCTTAGAAAGTCCTCAGCTATAAAATTTAGGGTGTCTGTCTGACCGTTAACCCAAAAGGCTCTTAGGAGACCCGAAGAGCAGGACACATGGCCTTATTTGAAATAAAGGTAAGGGACGGAGTCACAATCCAACAAGTTTGGCCTTTTGTAAGAAAATCTTCAAAATTATTGGTCAAGACAAACTATCTGCCCACATGGGAGTGCTTACCTGCATACGTAGTCATCAATGTAGGTACTCTCAAGAGAATAAAGAGGAAACCATTCATTCTACTCTCATACCAAAATTACCACGAAGTAACTGATGATGCAACAAAATGCTAGCTGTCCTGCAGGGGCACAGGTCTTTATATAATCTGTTGGGCAGCTACCACAGGACCTAAGGAGAAAGTGTCAGGAGACCTGAACGAGCAATCCTTTAAATGATACGCACTGAAGTTGGTCTACCTTTTCCATACACATGAGCTGAGTCCCTGTGTTTCCAAGTGGTTCTTGCAGAATGCCAAGGTTGCAGCAATACCACGGATATCATTATTGTTTCTCAGAGCAAGAATAAGATAGTATTCTTAGTTATTCCCTTCTTGTTGTGACCTGTGCATAAAAACAAGTTAAGGATGCCTGGACAAAAGACAGACTGCCGTTACACGACATAATAACAAACTATCAGAATCATCAGTTACTTCCTTAATTGATGAAATAGAAAAGCAATTAAATTAGTTGTCATTAATCAATGGATTTTGAGTCCTAACTACAAATGCAGTTACAAATGAGAATGGCACATCTTTCCATCCCCTGGGGTTCGACAGAAAGACAAGCTATGAACCTCACCCTCATGTTTTAAGGAAGCCAGACAAGTAGGAAAACCATCTTTAAGGTTAGGCCTCTATCTGTTGCTTTACAAAAATGTTCAGAGGGTGCCATTTTTAAGGACCTCGGAACCTTTATCACACTCCAAGATGAGGGTTTGATTTCCCAAGGTGGGCAAGACTGCTCGAAACTTCTAATCAAAGCCGAGAGCTCCCATGAGGAGGAGAGGTGGATTCCTTCCAGTCGAAAGATTTGGCTCAAGGCGGAGCGATATCCTTTCGCTGCCGTGACTGAGAGAAGTTTCTCCTGCTGTAGGAAGATTAAAATGTCCGCAAATAGGGGAATAGTGGCCTGAGTGGAGAAATAATCCTTCCAATACACCAATCAAGGGTCACTTTGGCTGGTAGACTGCAGCGGATAACTTGCAGAGATAACCTGAAAGCTGCTTCGCAGTCACTCTCGAAAAGCCTCTCATGTGGAGGAGCTGCTGGATAACTTCAACCCGTGAAGATGTAGGCACTGAACTGCCTCATGAAACTTCACTTGAGGTTGTCGAAGAGGATCTGGTTGCTTTGGAAGTTCTCCTGGGACTTCTACAAGAAAAATTAGAAGTTCCAGGTACCACTCCACCTGTGTCCACTTTGGCGCACCAAGCATTACTCTTAGCTTTCAAGACATTCATATCTTGTTCAATATCTGACGAATCAAGCAGAACGGAGGAAAGGCATAAACGTCCATTCCATCGCCAGGGTGTCGAAATTTGAAAAGTATCTTCCAGTACTGCAGCTTGGTCTGGGACTGGAAGACAATACACTGTAAGGGGCTAGGATGTGCTCCTGTATGCACAGAGAACTTTCTCTGACAAGAGAGAGATGGAGGAAGTAATCTGGGTGACCTACTTTATCTCAGCAAATTTTCTGCATCTGAAATTTGTTTATCAACAATAAGGCGATCAGATAACGGCAAAATACAGACAATTTATTCAACTTTCGAATACAGTCTTTGGGGTGTTTCTATATTTGTTATTTTGTTAGTGGCACTACATTGACACATAACGTCATTACTCACACAAAAAAAATTCTTTGCAAATCATAAGCCTGATAGAAATTTTGTCACAACCAGAATCACCTTAGGGCCAAGTAATCCCATGGGATGTCTAGCTTGATTCGATAGGGGTACATCAAACTTCTGAAAATAAATCATCAATTACGTTGCGTCTAACTATTATCTGCATACACGGAGATTCTCAAAGATCGTCAATACGTTTAACACGGGTCACCAGTTGTGGGGGGCGAATGAGAGATCATAGCCGACTGATGCTTTACTCTCAGAACAGGTGATTTGACAAAGAAGTCTGCGGACGGATAAGTAGCAAGGCCCCCTGGGGCAGGTGACTGACTGGCACAGACAGGTAAAATATGCTGGGCATTTGTGTTTCTTTAAGATAACATATTTACAAGTGGCAAGACCCAGCATTAACCCTTTTACCCCCAAAAGGACTTACTGGTACGTTTTACAAAACTCATCCCTTTACCCCCATGGACGTAACGGCACGTCCTTGCAAAAAAATGCTATAAAAATTATTTTTTTCATATTTTTGATAAATTTTTGAAAAAATTCAGGCATTTTCTAAGAGAATGAGACGAACCTGACCTCTCTATGACAAAAATTAAGGCTGTTAGAGCAATTTAAAAAAAATATACTGCAAAATGTGCTGGGGAAAAAATAACCCCTTGGGGGTTAAGGGTTGGAAATTTCCAAAGAGCCTGGAGGTAAAAGGGTTAACATACAATGATGAATGATACATGAATAAAACAAAAGAAAAAAAAAAAAAAAGAGATGATTCTGCACACGATGATATAAATAACATTTAAAGTGAAATAACAGGAAAATATGTATAGGTAAAAAAAGGGAACTCGTAAAGTAAAAATGCTGTAGGACATTGCCCTTACAAATACTCCCTCTCAAGACAATTATTAAAAGACCTTTTAATGATTGTATGACAAGAGAGAACAGGCAAAAAAAAAATCAAACACTAAATATCAGTCTCTGTAACGTGCTGGTGGTTTCAGACGGCCTCTTCTACGGAATACCAGCGTCAGTGGACTATTGTCAGCGATCCCTGTGCTTATGTCTTGTGGCGTCCGGGAGTTTGACTGTTGTTTGCGGTCTTCCTGGACCGCGTTTAGTGTCTTGCCCTGGCTTCCTCTGATTTGTTTTGGGGAGGTATGCAAGGTCGTCGCCCTTGTTGCACTTAAAGGTCGTCGTCTTCGGTGTGCGCCAGTTTTAACCTCTCCACTGTTATCCAATCTTTCATCCCGTGCACCATGATTTTGAAGGCATTTTCCGTCCTCTCTAGGATGTGGTACGGCCCCTTGTATGGCCAAGTCAGTGGAGGGTGGTGGGCGTCCTGCCTTATGAAGACGTATAGGCAGGTGTTCAGGGCGGTTGGCTGGTAGTGCTTGGTTCTGTCCCTGTACAGTATGTCTTGCAGCAGGGCATGAATTTCCCCACTTTTTAACGTAGACAGGCGATGCTGATGTCGTAGCCCGGCTCGGCGGGGAAGAATTCACCCGGAATGATGAGTGTTTCGCCGAACACCTTCCCGGTCGGGGAGGCGCCACCGTTGGACCTTGGGGCTGTGCGGAGGCCGAGGAGGACCCATGGTAGTTGATGGAACCAGTGTTCGTCTGTAGACCTGGTCATTAATGCCGCCTTCAGGGAACGATGGCTTCTTTTGACCATGCCGTTTGATGCCGGGTTGTAGGCGGTCGTGCTGTATAGATTGGTTACCATTAGTCGGGCGAGGGACGCCCATAGGTCCGAGATGAAGGCGGGTCCCCTGTCGGTCGTCACGTCGTCGGGCACCCCAAAACAACTGACCCAGCTGGAGAGGAGAGCTTTGGCGCACGCGTCCGTAGAAGGCTTGGCTATAGGTGTCGCCTCCAACCATCTCGTTGAGCGATCGATGACGGTCAGTAAGTATCAGGTGCCTCCTGAAGGCAGTAAGGGGCCTACCACGTCTACGTGGATATGGCCGAATCGTCGTCTGGGTTGCGGGAAGGTGCCGACTCTCGACTCGGTGTGTCGGCTGACTTTACTGGTTTGGCATGCCGTGCACGTCCGTGCCCATTCGCGTGCGTCTTTCCTAATGCTTGGCCATATGAATTTTTCCGTCATCAGCTTGATGGTCGTTCTCGTTGATGGGTGGGAGAGGCCATGGACGACGTTGAATATTGCCCGTTGCCTCAATGGTGGTATAAAAGGTCGGGGATGACCAGTGCTTGTGTCACACAGTAGTTTAGGGATGTTAGGGATTATTTCGACGTCTCCCCACTGCAAGGACGTTGGAAAGGCTCTTGCGTCTGCCATTGCGGGTTCTTGTTCCCTGGCATGTAGGTGATGGGGCAGCCAAATTCAGATATGGCTGCCAGGTGATATTGCTGATGGGCTGACCAAGGGTCCCCGGGCTTGGTAAAGGCGTGGATCAGTGGTTGGTGGATGGTGAACAAAGTCCCCTCTGGCAGATACAGTACTTGAAATGCCTGACGGCGAGATATACCGCCAAGAGTTCGCGGTCAAACGTGCTGTACCGTGTCTTGGGTGTCTTCAATTTCTTGCTGAAGAAGGCTAGAGGTTGTGGTTTGTTGTTCACCATCTGCTACGGGAAGGCACCACAGGCTGTGTTGCTGGCGTCCGTGGTCAACTGGGGAGGGCCCTTGGGGTCCTGGTAGGACAAAGTCGTGGCCTCGCAGAGGGCGACCTTTGTTTGCTCGAAAGCCTCTTGTTGAGGACCCCATTGGAGTTTCTTTGGCCTCCCCTTCGGGACGCCGAGCAGGGGACTCATGATGCCAGCGATGTTGGGGAGGAATCTCCTATAATGATTTGCCATGCCAATGAACTCCTATAGACCTCTTACGGTGGTTGGTGTCAGGAACTTTCTGACCGGGTCGACCTTCGATGTCAAAGGGCGCACCCACTCCTTTGACAATTCATGTCTCAGGAATTCTACCTTCTCAGCCCTGAAAGTGCATTTGTCAAAACGCTCTATGAGGCCGTTTTCTTGTGGTAATTTCAACACTGTTCTTACGTGCTGGAAATGTTCATCCTGGGACTTGGGAAACACCATGATGACGTTGACGTATACAGCGCAGAAAGGTAGGTACCCCAGGATGTTGTCCATTAGGCGCTAGAAGGTTGCCCAGCGTTTCTGAGACCGAATGTTGAGTATGCGAAAACGTACAATCCGAACGGGGTTATTATGGCTTCTTGGGAACGTCGTCGGGATGTACCAGGACCTGGAAGTATGATTTCAGGAGGTCATTTGGGTAAAAATTGTGGCCCCGTAGAGGGTCTCGGTGAGATCTTGGATGCTGGTCAGGGGGTAGTGGTCAGGTGTTGAAACCAGATTCAGACATCTGTAATCATCACAAGGTCTCCAGCTGCCGTCAGGTTTCTTGACCATTTGTAACGGTGAGGCCAAGTGGCTGGATACCTTTTTACACACTCCCATTCGCTGCATCTTGAGGAAAGCACGCTTAGCATCCTGTAGTTTTGGTGGTGGCAGACGTCTGAATTTGGAGTGAGTTGGTGGGCCTGTTGTAGTTATGTGGCGATATATCCCGTGTTTGGCGGGAATTCCCTCCAATTGTCGCAGTTCAGACTTGAAGAGTTCGGAAATCTCCTGCAGGAAGCGGTTGTACTTGCTATGTGTGACGGAGCATACGCGGGGAATACTGGGCCCGTACGAGGGTCGGTGGGACTGGTAGGTCTCTTGGTCAATAAGTCGTTTGCGAAGCACGTCTACTAGCAGACGGTGGTGGGTGAAAAAATCAGTGCCCAGGAGTGGTGTCTTGATGTTGGCAATCAGGAAGGGCTAGCTGAACTCTTGGCCCCTGAATGATAACTCAAGCGTTCTCGTCCCGTAACAGGATGGGGCTGCCGCCAGTGCGGTTTCCTTGTCTGACGTGCGGCTGTTGTCGTGCTTCGTATGCGGGACCGTAGAGATTGAAGCGCCAGTATCCACAAGGGACCTTCTCCACGAGTTTGCGTTGTGGATGTAGAAACCCACGGGGTTGGAGTTCAAAGGTTCCGTGCATCCGGGAGGGATGCAGGACTCCAACCATGACGGAGGCAGGCTCTTCTCTACCCTTATTCGAGAAGATTTTACCACGTGAGATGGGGTTTCCTTCAATGGTGTGATTGGGGAACGTCTCACCTCCCGTGACTCTCCTGAGGGCGGGAAAACTTCGTCCGAAGATGAGGGAGAAAAGACTGAGGGGGGAGAGTGCCTGCCTCGAAGACTTACGAGGAGACAGCTACGTCCTCGGAGAAGTTACCTCATCCGAAACTCCTCTTTTCCTCTTCGGGGGAGTAGCTGCAGCCAAGGATTTGTGGCTCAACTCAGAGAGAACAGCTTGAAAGCCTGTGCTATCGCTCTGATTAGAGTCCCAAACCAGGCTGCCAGCTGACGGCTGCACCGTCAGACACTCCCTCTGGAGGGGAGGTCGCCTGTAACAAGATAAGGATGGCATGTCCCTGGGCCTTTCTGGAACCTTCCCCCCTACCGGCAAGCACGCTGTTCTGTGCTGAGGGGGAGGGGGGGGGGGAATGTGGCGATGGCGCCCTTTCCGCGTGTTGTCCGGCAGCCTCGCGCGGGGAGGGTATTGGCGATTGCGCTAGGGAGCGCGCTTGGGAATACCCGGGGGTCGCGCGCGAGAGACTGTCGAAGCGTTGATGCGCGCGCGGGGGACTGTTGAAACGCTCGCGCACGGGCGAGACTTCATAGAGTGCGCAGGAATAAGATTGACGTGCAGGATCAGAATGAATAGCCTGTGCGGACCAGAATGTTGGCACGCGTGCGCACGGCTATCGGCGTGCTCGCGTACGAGTTTGTTGGCGAGCACGCGGAAGACCAAGGCTATCAGTGCACACGAGTGCGCAAGACTATTGGCGCACGCGCGGGAGACCATCGGTACCCGCGCACGGAAAAGATCGTCGGCGCTTGAGGGAGCAAGAAGATCGTCGGCGCTTGCGCGCATAAGAAGATCGTCGGCGCTTCCGCGCATAAGAAGATCGTCGGCGCTTCCGCGTGTTAGAAAATAAAAGGGCGGGCATCCCCCGATGAAGACCGTAGGCAGGTCTGCTTTAGAGTCCAGAGCCGAAGTCCTTCGTTGCAGTGCAAGGTTGAGCTGGTAGATCGGTAGGTTAGCTGGCAGGACAATCAACACTGGAAGTTCTGCTTGATCCTCCGAGGCGGGGTCTCTATGAGAGACCTCTCCCACGAACGGGAGAGGTGCCCTTCGTAGAAAAGACTTGGAGACACCCGCAGGCTGGAGCACTGGTGAGCGCCTGTGCGCTATCTTAGGAAACCCCAACGATGTGCGCAGGGGAAACCTGGCGCTTAAGGGAAGTATGTGCAGTATTTGCCCATACGTGCTTTATTCCCCGAAGGGATCGATGCCTGTTAACAACAGGATGCGTTGGTGCCCACAGCGCGTCAGCAGTCAAGAACGGAGACGGCAGGTCTAGGAGATGGCGAACAATTCTGCGGAGAGGTCCGGATCAGCAAGCTGATCTAAACAGGAACAATCCTCCAAAGAGGAGTCTCTATGAGTGGCCTCTCTCGCCAACGAGAGAGGTGAACACTTCGTAGAAGAGATTTGCCAAGACTGTGCTCCACCCCTGAAGGAAAAGAAACTCAGCAAGGGGGGAGAAAGTCTGGTCGAAGAGCAGCACAGTAGACGACGGCGATGAATTATTAAGGTATGAGAAGTTCTCCCTCTGCAGGGAGAAGATCTCACACCTGGGGAGGGAACCTCCCTCGGAAGGGAAGTTACCCAACCCCTGGAGGCGAACCTCTTTTAGCGTTCTAAGATGATCTGAAGTGCTGACATGTTGTCATGGGAGAACTTCTAAGAGAAGAGATAATGCCCATGACGACGTCCTTTGAGGGACGGCAGTGACAGCAGACTCCCCAGGCACAAATAGGACAGCTCTGCTTTGTTGGCACTCTTTAATCAAACGAAGAAAAACTGCATAGTTAACTGGGAAAATAAAATAAAAAATGATTTTAACAGAAATTCCCCAGGGAGGAACTCCGAAGAGTAACCCCGAGGAAATAGCAAAAAATAAGAATTAAGAATTAAGTATGCGCCCTCCTCCCCCACTGAAATTCACGGGAGAAGGGGGAGGGCAGAGAACTGTAATAAAAACAGAATTATAACAGAATTATAATTATCTAAATCATCTAAGAATGTTCACTAATAATGAGAACCGCTGACCCCCCGAAGGGAACTGTTCCCCATGGAGAAAGCTGAAAAGTTAAATATACAATTAGATTTCATTAAAAATAATTGAGACAAATAAACGGAATAGCAACCCAACCCGCAACGGGAAAGGAGCTTCCGTAATAGTACATAATAGTAGTAAGGGGTGAACAACCTCGAATAGAGAGAGAGACCGTAGTCAAATTAAACTCCCACATTCCCTTCGCTGAGAATCCAAGTTTCCCATAGGAAAGGAGGAACAGCGAAGATAAAGATGAATGAAGAAAGTCCAGCGCTGACGATTCCCCACGGCGGTGGAGTTAACGGAAAAGCCGAAGGAAAAACCGATGGACCAAGAGGGAGAGGCACCCCATGACGTGGAACCGTGGTGGCCTTGCACCACGCAGGTGTTGTTGTCGTACATTACACACACAGCACAAACACTGAAAAGAAAACTTACAACATTTCTATACACAAATATATACATAAACATAAAGAATGTTTATATATATATATATTACAAGTATAAGAGAAAGTAAATAAAAAGACAAAAAGCATTAATGGCTGTCAAAGAGGGCGAGGGTGACAGCGGACACGTCCAACTACTACCCGAGCCGAGAGCAAAGTGAGCTCAGCACAGGTGTGTGTGTGTGGGGGGGGGGGGTTAGCAACCTACCCTCCTTACCCCCCGCTAACTAGCGGTGGGGTAGTAAACCCTCGTTAAAATTCTAATGGCTCATCATTTCAGCTACGACGAAAGTAATTACCCATATTAAATAGCGTGGTTTGTATTTCAGTTACGGAATAAAATAATAATAATAACAATAATAATAATAATATACTTACCTAATGAGCAATGAAAAGAAATGCAATACTGCAAGGCGGCCACCAGTGCCCCTGTTACTTTCTGGGTAATCATCTTTTTGGTGCGTTGCTTTACTGACCTACAAAGAAAAATAAGGTTTAACATGTGTTATAAGAATGTTGCCACAGAAGTTAACAGACACATACAGTTCAAGAAATCATGTTCCTGTCAATAATGATTAAATGTTGACGATAGTTTGTAAATATGTTAGAATGAAAAAAATCTAATTCTATAAACTTTGCTCTAGTCCACGCATACAAATACTTATTACCAAGAGGAAAACAAATGTCATGATAATGGCATACGATACACAACGTTTAGGCCTAATTGCTTTTGACATCCGGCTCCTGGAATGACTTGAGAAGCAAAGTATCCTCTCATGAAGAAAAGTCTAACGACTACAAGTTGAACATTAACTTGACTATGTAATGCCAAAAGGGGACTTTGAGAAACAGCGACAATGGAAATATTACTAAAACAGTAATGTCCTAATTATACATATACTGCACTCTTGATCACTGACCACGACACTTCTCCACCCATGCTAAGACTAGGGTAGACAAGGCAATGGGTTCTGAGGATCTTAACCCTTTTACCCCCAAAGGACGTACTGGTACGTTTCACAAAACACATCCCTTTACCCCCGTGTACGTACCGGTACGTCCCTGCAAAAAATGCTATCTACCATTTTTTTTTGAAAATTTTTTGAGAAAATTCAGGCATTTTTCAAGAGAATGACACCAACTTGACCTCTCTATGACAAAAATTAAGGCTGTTATAGCAATTTGAAAAATATATACTGCAAAATGTGCTTGAATAAAAAATAACCCTTGGGGGTTAAGGGTTGGAAATTTCCAAATAGCCTGGGGGTAAAAGAGTTAACTCTCCCCAAGAAAACTTTCCTCAGCTCAGAAGGAAAGTAAAGCTGTGATCACTACTCGGAACTATCGAGACGCGAGCTTGCTGCAAACTCGGACTGTTCACCAGGCAGACAACACCCGGTGAAAGCTTTGTTTACGTAAAGAGGAATGAATCGGGAAGGAAAATTCTATTTAGATGGCAAACTGATCTTTTATGTTCCCTGTTATTTTGGTTCTTTCCTTTATCCATTGTCTGAAAGAAGAACCTTCCATCCATATTGAACATATTGCTGAAGCAACAGCAATTTCAGACTCCTCGTTGATGACTTTGGGTTCAAAACAGAATACAGCAATGCCTCACAACACAAAATTAATTGGTTCCGTAATGGCTTTCGTAAAGTTATTTTTTTGTGTTGCGAGTCGCCTTTTACATGTAAGTAGTCTAATTCGTTCAGACCCTACAAAAATCACCGCATTATATGACTATAAAAAGGATATGCACCGCTCAACATTACTAAATGTATGAAAAGTACTGTATTTTGATAATTTAATAACAAATTAACCAATGATAATCTGTAAAAGAAGATTTTAATTAGAGCAAACAGTAAAAATACAGTAATAAAAATGTGGAACCTTACCTTTGGAGTGAGGCAATATCTGAGAGAGAAGTGCGGGGTAGTAGAGGAGGATGAAAATGGTGGAAAACTTTTACAAGCGGCAGAAAATGTAGACACTTAACTTTACAAAACAGATGTATGAATCACAGAAAACATTAACACTTAATTTTAGGATACATTTAAAAATGGTAGGAAATATCAACACAACTTTACGATAAACTTAAAAATTTCTTTTTTTTTCTTTTTCTATTTTTTTCTTTTACTTTATATTTTGCATTTTCTAAATTCAATTACGCTATGTATTTCCTTCATCACTGCCACTTTTCTTTCCTTTCTTAGATGGTGCTTGGTCTGTTTCTACCGAAGGCCTCTTTCTAAAATAATCGTCCAAAGAAGCTTGTTTCTGCTTGCTTCTTAAAATTTCCCTGAAATGACTTAGGCGAACTTCATTACAAAACTCAAGCGCATGACCTGTGAGAATTTTTTCTGGGTCTCTCTTTTCTACGAGAGCCATCATTTTAAAGTAGCCATCTAGACTCTCCTTAATTTCTGCCATTGTCAGTGGGTCATCCTCCTACTGTACTCTTCCTGAACGGCGTTCACTCGCATGGCCTCAAAGTCCTTTAGGTCATCCGCCGTAAGTTCCTCTTGGTGCTCCTCGATTAGCTCATCAATGTCGGCCTCATCAACTTCCAGACCCATGGACTTCCCGAGCCTCAGGTTCAGGATCGTCAACATTTTCAGAATCGGCTTCAGATTGGTTTGTGTGGGAGCCCTCAAAATCTTGTACGGAGACGGCATCAGGCCACAGCTTCTTCCAAGCAGAGTTCAAGGTGCGCCTTGAAACCTCCTGCCAAGCTTGATCGATGATTTTAAGGCATACAGTATGACAATATCAAAATGCTCTTTCCAAAATTGACGAAGGGTGAGGTTTGTGCTCTCAATGATTTTGAAACATTTCTTGAAGAGACATTTTGTATAAAGCTTCTTAAAGTTTGAAATCACTTGCTGGTCCATGGGCTGGAGGAGAGGGGTGGTGCTCGGTGGAAGATAGAAAACCTTGATGAAGGAATATTCTGCTACAACATCTTCATCGAGGGAAGGAGGGTGAACAGAGGCATTGTCCAGCACCAGAAAACATTTCATAGGGAGGCGCTTCTCTTCCAAATACTTTTTCACAGTTGGGCAAAAATGTTATTTTTATTAATAAAATAAATTTTTGAATATACTTACCCGATAATCATGTAGCTGTCAACTCCGTTGCCCGACAGAATTCTATGGAGGGATACGCCAGCTATCACAATACTAGAAGGGGGTGTACTTACCAGCGCCACCTGTGGCCAGGTACTCAATCATTTGTTGTTGACACCTCCTCAATTATTCCTCGGTCCACTGGTTCTCTCTGGGGAGGAAAGGGAGGGTCGATTAAATCATGATTATCGGGTAAGTATATTCAAAAATTTATTTTATTAATAAAAATAACATTTTTCAATATTAAACTTACCCGATAATCATGTAGCTGATTCACACCCAGGGAGGTGGGTGAAAACCAGTGTACAAGATTAAAGGATAGCTAAGTATCCCATATTTCATATAACAGTTATCTCAAATAACAATGAAATAATAAGTACCTGGTAAGGAAGTCGAATAGAACCGTTACTCTGCCTCTTTATTTAAAGTTCGTCTTCCTTACTGAGCGCAGCGTTCCTCTTGGAGGCTGAATCAACCCAAAGGTGCCAAAGTACACGGGGTTGCAACCCCTACTAAAGGACCTCTACCAAACCTTTAACCCAGGCGCTTCTCAAGAATGAATAGACCACCCGCCAAATCCAAGGATGCGGAAGGCTTCTTAGCCTACCGTAACAACCATAAAAAACAACAATAAAAGTATTCAAGAGAAAGGTTAAAAAAGGTTATGGGATTAAGGGAATGTAGTGGTTGAGCCCTCACCTACTACTGCACTCGCTGCTACGAATGGTCCCAGGGTGTAGCAGTTCTCGTAAAGAGACTGGACATCTTTCAGATAAAATGATGCAAACACTGACTTGCTCCTCCAATAGGTTGCATCCATAATGCTCTGCAGAGAACGGTTTTTATTAAAGGCCAACGAAGTAGCTACAGCTCTTACTTCGTGGGTCCTTACCTTCAGCAATGCAAGGTCTTCCTCCTTTAAGTGAGAATGTGCTTCTCTGATCAGAAGCCTTATATAGTACGAAAGCCCATTCTTGGACATGGGTCTCGAGGGTTTCTTGATGGCACACCATAAGGCTTCTGACTGTCCTCGAATAGGTTTAGACCTCTTCAGATAATATTTGAGAGCTCTGACAGGGCAAAGAACTCTCTCTAGTTCGTTACCTACCATGTTGGAGAGGCTAGGTATTTCGAACGATCTAGGCCAAGGACGTGAAGGAAGCTCGTTCTTTGCTAGGAATCCAAGCTGAAAAGAACATGTTGCAGATTCGGTTGTGAAACCAATGTTCTTGCTGAAGGCATGAACCTCACTGACTCTCTTAGCTGTTGCAAGGCAAACGAGAAAAGCCGTCTTGAGGGTAAGATCCTTGAAGGAAGCTGACTGGAGAGGTTCGAACCTAGATGTCATAAGGAACCTTAAGACTACGTCTAGATTCCAGCCTGGAGTGGAAAGACGACGTTCTTTAGACGTCTCAAAAGACTTGAGAATATCTTGAAGGTCCTTGTTGGAAGACAGGTCCAAACCTCTGTGGCGGAGAACTGAGGCCAACATGCTCCTATATCCTTTAATCGTAGGTGTTGAAAGGGATCTCTCATTCCTAAGATGTAGAAGGAAGTCAGCTATTTGGATCACAGAGGTATTGGTAGAGGATATTGAATTGGCTCTACACCAGCTTCGGAAGACCTCCCACTTAGACTGGTAGACTCTACGAGTGGAAACTCTTCTAGCTCTGGCAATCGCACTGGCTGCCTCCTTCGTAAAGCCTCTAGCTCTAGCGAATCTTTCGACAGTCTGAAGGCAGTCAGCCGAAGAGCGTGGAGGTTTGGGTGCAACCTGTCTACGTGAGGTTGACGTAGAAGGTCCACTCTTAGAGGTAGAGTCCTGGGGAAGTCGACTAGCCATTGAAGTACCTCTGTGTACCATTCTCTTGCAGGCCAAAGGGGAGCAACCAGCGTCAGCCGTGTCCCTTCGTGCGAGACGAATTTCTGCAGAACTTTGTTTATTATCTTGAACGGAGGGAATGCGTACAGGTCGAGATGGGACCAGTTCAGAAGAAAAGCATCCACATGAACCGCTGCAGGGTCTGGAACAGGGGAACAATAAAGCGGAAGTCTCTTGGTTATGGAGGTGGCAAACAGATCTATGGTAGGTTGACCCCACAAGGTCCAAAGTCTGTTGCACACACTCTTGTGGAGGGTCCATTCCGTGGGAATGACCTGATTCCTTCTGCTGAGGCGATCTGCTGAAACATTCATATCGCCCTGGATGAACCTCGTGACCAGAGTGAGGTTTAGACCTCTTGACCAAATGAGGAGGTCCCTTGCGATCTCGTAAAGGTTCCTCGAATGGGTCCCTCCTTGCTTGGAGATGTAAGCCAAGGCTGTGGTGTTGTCTGAATTCACCTCCACCACTTTGCCTAGCAGGAGGGACTTGAAGTTCAGCAGGGCTAGATGAACTGCTAACATTTCCTTGCAGTTGATGTGGAGTAATCCTTGTTCCTTGTTCCATACTCCTGAGCATTCCCGTCCGTCCAAGGTCGCACCCCAGCCCGAGTCCGATGCATCTGAGAAGAGATGAAGATTGGGGGTCTGGATGGCCAGTGATAGACCCTCCTTGAGAAGGAGATTGTGCTTCCACCACAGGAGAGTGGTCTTCATCTCTTGGTTGATAGGGATAGAGACTGCTTCTAGAGTCGAGCCCTTGTCCCAATGAGCAGCAAGATGGAATTGAAGAGGGCGGAGGTGGAGTCTTCCTAGCTCGACAAACAGGGCCAGTGATGAGAGGGTCCCTGTGAGACTCATCCACTGTCTCACTGAGCAATTGCTCCTCTTCAGCATGCTCATGATGCACTCTAGGGCTTGGTTTATCCTGGGGGCCGATGGAAAAGCCCGAAAATCCTGACTCTGAATCTCCATTCCCAGGTACACAATGGATTGGGAGGGAATGAGTTGAGATTTCTCTATATTGACTAATAGACCTAGGTCTCTGATTAAGTCTAAAGTCCAATTGAGGTTCTCCAGACAACGACGACTCGTGGAGGCTCTCAACAGCCAGTCGTCTAGGTAGAGGGAGGCTCTGATGTTCGATAAGTGTAGGAATTTCGCTACATTCCTCATCAGATGAGTAAAGACCATAGGAGCTGTGCTTAGGCCAAAACACAGGGCTTGGAACTGATAGACAACCTTTCCGAAAACGAATCTCAGGAAAGGTTGGGAGTCTGGATGAATGGGAACGTGAAAGTATGCATCTTTCAAGTCCAACGAGACCATCCAGTCCTCCTGTCTGACCGCTGCTAAGACCGACTTGGTCGTCTCCATCGTGAACGTCTGCTTGGTGACATACTCGTTGAGAGAGCTGACGTCCAGCACTGGTCTCCAACCTCCTGTCTTCTTGGCCACAAGAAAGAGACGGTTGTAGAAGCCCGGGGATTGATGGTCCCGGACTATAACCACTGCCTTCTTCTGCACAAGTAGCGACACCTCCTGTTGCAATGCTAGCCTCTTGTCCTCTTCTTTGTAGTTGGGAGAGAGGTTGATGGGCGATGTGGTCAGAGGTGGTTTGAGGCAGAATGGAATCCTGTAACCGTACCTCAGCCAACTGACAGACTGTGCGTCTGCACCTCTCTTCTCCCAGGCTCGCCAGAAGATCTTGAGTCTGGCTCCTACTGTTGTCTGGAGAAACTGAGAGTCAGTTCTTTCCCTTAGATGTCCTGGATCCTTTCCGAGACTTGCTCCTGTGAGAGTCTGGACGGGAGCTTCCTCGGCTGGGGGCTCTACCACGAAAGGGCGGTATGAACCTCGTAGCCGGGGTATCAGCCACTGGGGAGCGATAAGTCTTGGGGACTGAGGTGGCAACCTTAGACTTACGAGCCGATGAGGCTACAAGATCGTGCGTGTCCTTTTGTATCAGGGCAGCAGACAAGTCCTTAACTAGCTCCTCGGGAAAGAGGAACTTTGAGAGTGGAGCAAAAAGGAGTTGTGACCGTTGGCAAGGTGTAATGCTGGCGGAAAGGAAGGTACACAGTTGTTCCCTTTTCTTCAACACCCCTGATACAAATAACGACGCTAGCTCGCCCGATCCATCTCTGATGGCCTTATCCATGCAGGACATTAATAGCATGGCAGAATCTTTGTCCGCAGGAGAGGTTTTCTTGCTGAGGGCCCCCAGGCACCAGTCGAGAAAGTTGAACATTTCAAATGCTCTGAACAACCCTTTCAGTAAATGATCCAGGTCTGAGAAGGTCCAACAAACCTTCGAGCGTCTCATAGCAGTTCTCCGAGGCGAGTCCACCAGACTTGAGAAGTCAGCCTGGGCAGAGGCAGGTACTCCTAAGCCTGGTGCTTCCCCTGTGGCATACCAAACGCTAGCTTTCGAAGCGAGCTTCGTTGGAGGGAACATGAAGGAAGTCTTGCCAAGATGTTGTTTAGACTGCAGCCACTCCCCTAAGATCCTTAAAGCCCTCTTGGAGGATCTAGCTAGGACAAGCTTAGTATAGTTGGACTTAGCTTGTTGTACGCCCAGCGAAAACTCAGATGGTGGAGAGCGGGGAATAGCAGAGACAAAGTGGTCTGGGTAAATCTCCCTGAGTAGAGCCAAGACCTTACGAAAATCAATCGACGGTGGAGAAAGCTTAGATTCGTCCACGTCTGATGAGGGATCAAGGTGTGCCTCCTCATCATCCGACACCTCATCAGCAGAGTGTAGCGAAGCGATCGGACAAGAATGCTGAACCGCAGAGTCAGAACGGGAAGGAACAATAACAGTGGTTTCCTCTTCCAGTAACTGTTGAGGGAAAACCTGAGGCTCAGACTGCAAAGGCTGAACAACAGACGAAGCAGAAGGCAGGCGCATGGGTGAAGGAGGTTGACTCCTAGCAAGAGAGGTTGAACCCAAGGATTGCACTAGCTGAGCGGAGGACGGAGGCGGAGTAGTCCGTTCCTGTTCCTGTGAGATGAGCGGAGCATGATGAGGTTGAGGCTGCGCAGAACAAGGTAAAGTTCTCGCAAGCTGAGGCTCCTGAGGCGCAAGTCCAGGGTGTAGAGGAGCTTGCCTTGAGGAGGGTTGAGCTCGCTGCAGCGATGGCTGAGCAGACTGACTCACGGAGGGGAGAGGTTGTTGTACCCCAACCGAGAGTTGCACCACTGGTGGAGCAGCAAGGGGAGGCGGAGGAAGAGTGGAATAACTCTCCTGATCCCAAAGCAAAGGTTGCCTTAAAGAAGGCTGAGGCTGAACACCACTGGGAACAGCGAACTCCGAAAGTGGCTCAACATCGTACGCCTGGCAGATGGTGCTGCGACCAGGCGGAGCAAGCGCAGGCGGGGCGAGCACAGGCGGAGCGAGAACAGCCGGAGGGAGTGTAGGCGGAGGCGGAGGTGCAACACTCTCAGCCCGACACTCACGCATCAAGTCCGAAAGCTGAGCTTGCATGGACTGAAGCAGGGTCCACTTGGGATCGGCAGAAACGATAACAGACTGAGGTAAAGTCTTAACAGTCGAGCTCTGTTTTGGCAGAACCTTACTCCTCTTGGGCGGAGTACAGTCGACAAATGACTGAGGCGAGTCAGAGCTGAGCCAATGACTGCAACCTGGCTGAGCACTCGCGGACTGGACTCTACGTTTAAGCGGTCTCGAGACCTGAGACCAACGTTTCTTCCCTGCCAGTTGATCAGCGGACGAGAATAAGACGGGCTCAATCGTCTGCAGGTGGGAGTGACGGTCTAAGGAAGACACGCCCGCAACCACCGAGGATAGTTCTGTGCGCCTAACAAGGCCTGTCGAACCCTTAAGCCCTTCGACATTGCTTCTCCCCTGGGCATGGGAGCTTGCAAGAGGTCCCGGACTGGGAGGACGACTGGCTCGCACAGAAAAATCCTCACGCACCACACTGGCACCACTAGCACTTGGCACTGCACCGACACTAGCACTCGTCACAGCACTGGCACTAACTCCACCCACTGCACTCTTGACCTTCAGTTCTTTAACTTCGGCCATCAGAGACTTATGGTCACTTACCACTGATTCTACTTTATCGCCTAAAGCCTGAATAGCACGCAAAACAACTGACATATCAGGCGGAGGGCACACAGTAGGTTCGGGGGTAGCCACTACAGGGGTAGGAAAAGGTAGGGGATCATGAGGTGAGGAAAACATAGAAGAGTGAGAAGAACTCCTCCTAACTCTACCTCTCTCTAACTTAGATGAATATTTTAAAAGACGGACAAATTCCAATTCCGAAAGTCCGGCGCATTCCTCACATCGATTTTCTAACAGACAGGGCCTGTCCCTACAGTCAGAACAAGCGGTGTGAGGATCTACCGAGGCCTTCGGAATACGCCTATTGCAAGACCTACATCGTCTATGGGAGGGGGCTTGCGAAATGTCAGACATCTTGTAATCCAAAGAGTTAGCCAAAGGGGGATCCAAAAACAAGCAAAATTCGTTAACCGTTATATCAGTATTATATAAAAGCTATCTACTAATATAAGAAGGATTCCAGTAAAGCGACAGCCGTTAATCTGAGAGAATACTTCACCAAATATCCGTGAATAAACTCGAAGACCATAAGCGTATCCCAGAACGTCTAGCCGGAAGCACGACAGAGGAATAATTGAGGAGGTGTCAACAAGAAGTACTTGAGTACCTGGCCACAGGTGGCGCTGGTAAGTACACCCCCTTCTAGTATTGTGATAGCTGGCGTATCCCTCCATAGAATTCTGTCGGGCAACGGAGTTGACAGCTACATGATTATCGGGTAAGTTTAATATTGAAAAACAAATATTTATGCGCTCGATGAACAATTGTCTTGTTACCCAGGCTTTTTCATTAGCCCTCCACAACACGTTTAGATTTTCCTTAGTGACTGTGTGGATCTTAAAGGCTCGATGAGTATTGGAGTGATACACCAGCAGGTGTTTCACCTTGCAATCCCCACTGGCATTTGCACAGAGTGGAAGGGTAAGCCTGTCCTTCATAGGCTTATGCCCAGGTAGCCTCTTTTCTTCTGCCGTGATGTATGTTCGACGAGACATTTTTTTCCCAAAAATAGCCCAGTCTCGTCGCAATTGAAGACTTGCTGGGGACTGTAGCCTTCCCGGACAGTCAACTCGTCAAACATCTTAACAAAGGCTTCAGCCGCTTTCGTGTCCGAGCTTGCAGCCTCCTCATGACGCACCACCGAATGAATGCCTGAGCGTCTCTTAAAATTTTCAAACCACCCACGAGAAGCCTTGAACTCTGAGGGTTCCTGCATCGGCTTCAACCTGAGCAAGCACGAGAGCACCGAAAATGGCGCTGGCTTTCTGGCTTTTTATCGCTTCAGTGATAGATAGTGCCTCCAGCCATTTCTTTGTCCTTTACCAAGACAAGCAGCAGTCTCTCCATCTCATCGTGGCTCCTCTTGCTGGAGAAAACAGTCACACCCTTAGCAGGTGTTGCTGCTTTGATAGCTTCCTTCTGCTTCAGGATCGTTCCTATCGTAGACAGATTTCGGCCATATTCCTTCGCGAGCACACTTAACCGCATGCCAGCCTCGTATTTCTTGATTATTTCCATCTTCACCTCCATGGAAAGCATCCTCCTCTTCTTTCCCTTGACATCAGCGACTTTCTTGGGACCCATGGCTAATGATGCGATGTAATATCACACACAATACAGTAGTGTACAATTATTAACCCTTTTACCCCCAGGCTATTTGGAAATTTCCAACCCTTAACCCCCAGGGGGTTATTTTTTTCCCAGCACATTTTGCAGTATATTTTTTTTAAATTGCTCTAATAGCCTTAATTTTTGTCATAAAGAGGTCAGGTTGGTCTCATTCTCTCGGAAAATGCCTGTATTTTCTCAAAAAAAAAACTATCAAAAATATGAAAAATGTTATTTTCATTAGTAAAATAAATTTTTGAATATACTTACCCGATAATCATGTAGCTGTCAACTCCGTTGCCCGACAGAATTCTACGGGAGGGATACGCCAGCTATCACTATACTAGAAGGGGGTGTACTCACCAGCGCCACCTGTGGCCAGGTACTGCAGTACTTCTTGTTGACACCACCTCACTTTTTCCTCGGTCCACTGGTTCTCTATGGGGAGGAAGGGCGGGTCAATTAAATCATGATTATCGGGTAAGTATATTCAAAAATTTATTTTACCAATGAAAATAACATTTTTCAATATTAAACTTACCCGATAATCATGTAGCTGATTCACACCCAAGGGGGTGGGTGAAAACCAGTGTACATGACTAAAGGATAGCTAAGTATCCCGTATTTCATATAATCAGTTATTTCAGAATAACAATGAAATAATAAGTACCTGGTAAGGAAGTCGACTTGAACCGTTACTCTGCCTTTATTAAGTTCGTCTTCCTTACTGAGCGCAGCGTTCCTCTTAGGAGGCTGAATCAACTCTAAGGTGCTAAAGTATATAGGGCTGCAACCCCTACTAAAGGACCTCTACACAACCTCTAACCCAGGCGCTTCTCAAGAATGAATTGACCACCCGCCAAATCAAAAGGATGCGGAAGGCTTCTTGGCCTACTGTAACAACCATAAAAACAACAATAAAAGCATTCAAGAGAAAGGTTAAAAAGGTTATGGGATTAAGGGAATGTAGTGGCTGAGCCCTCACCTACTACTGCACTCGCTGCTACGAATGGTCCCAGGGTGTAGCAGTTCTCGTAAAGAGACTGGACATCTTTAAGATAAAATGATGCAAACACTGACTTGCTCCTCCAATAAGTTGCATCCATTATGCTCTGCAGAGAACGGTTCTTATTAAAGGCCATCGAAGTGGCTACGGCTCTCACTTCGTGGGTCCTTACCTTCAGCAAAGCAAGGTCTTCCTCCTTCATGTGAGAATGGGCTTCTCTAATCAGAAGCCTTATATAATACGAAACCCCGTTTTTGGACATGGGCATCGAAGGTTTCTTGATGCACACCATAAGGCTTCTGACTGTCCTCGTATAGGTTTTGACCTATTAAGATAATATTTCAGAGCTCTGACAGGGCAAAGAACTCTTTCTAGCTCGTTACCTACCATGTTGGAAAGGCTAGGAATTTCAAACGATCTAGGCCAAGGACGTGAAGGAAGTTCATTCTTAGCTAAAAATCCGAGCTGTAAAGAACATGTTGCTGATTCGGATGTGAACCCAATGTTCTTGCTGAAGGCATGAACCTCACTGACTCTTTTAGCTGTTGCAAGGCAGACGAGGAAAAGAGTCTTGAGGGTAAGTTCCTTGAAGGAAGCTGACTGGAGAGGTTCGAACCTAGGCGACATAAGGAACCTTAAGACTACGTCTAGATTCCAGCCTGGAGTGGGTAAACGACGTTCTTTAGAAGTCTCAAAAGACTTAAGGATGTCTTGAAGGTCCTTGTTGGAAGAAAGGTCCAAACCTCTGTGGCGGAGAACTGAAGCCAACATACTCCTGTACCCTTTAATCGTAGGAGCCGAAAGGGATCTCTCATTCCTTAGATGTAAAAGGAAGTCAGCTATTTGGGTTACAGAGGTATTGGTAGATGAAACTGCATTGGCTCTACACCAGTTCCGGAAGACTTCCCACTTGGATTGGTAGACTCTACGAGTGGATACCCTCCTTGCTCTGGCAATCGCACTGGCTGCCTCCTTCGAAAAGCCTCTAGCTCTAGCGAATCTTTCGACAGTCTGAAGGCAGTCAGCCGAAGAGCGTGGAGGTTTGGGTGCAACTTGTCTACGTGAGGTTGACGTAGAAGGTCCACTCTTAGAGGAAGAGTCCTGGGGACGTCGACCAGCCATTGTAGTACCTCTGTGAACCATTCTCTTGCAGGCCAAAGGGGAGCAACCAGCGTCAGCCGTGTCCCTTCGTGCGAGATGAACTTTTGAATGACTCTGTTGATGATCTTGAACGGTGGGAATGCGTAAAGGTCGAGATGGGACCAATTCAGCAGAAAAGCATCCACATGAACTGCTGCTGGGTCTGGAACTGGGGAACAGTACAAAGGAAGCCTCTTGGTCATGGAGGTGGCAAACAGATCTATTGTAGGCTGACCCCACAAGGTCCAAATTCTGTTGCACACGCTCTTGTGAAGGGTCCATTCCGTGGGGATGACCTGATCTTTTCTGCTTAGGCGATCTGCTGAGACGTTCATGTTGCCCTGAATGAACCTCGTTACTAGGGTGAGGTTTAGACTTCTTGACCAAATGAGGAGGTCCCTTGCGATCTCGTACAGGTTCCTCGAATGGGTCCCTCCCTGCTTGGAGATGTAAGCCAAGGCTGTGGTGTTGTCGGAGTTCACCTCCACCACCTTGCCTAGCAGGAGGGACTTGAAGTTCAATAGGGCCAAATGAACTGCCAGGAGCGCCTTGCAGTTGATGTGGAGCGTTACCTGTTCCTTGTTCCACGTTCCCGAGCATTCCTTTCCGTTCAAGGTCACGCCCCAGCCCGAGTCTGATGCATCCGAGAAGAGATGAAGATTGGGGGTCTGAATCGCTAACGATAGGCCCTCCTTGAGAAGGAGGTTGGTCTTCCACCACAAGAGAGTGGTCTTCATCTCTTTGGTAACCGGGATAGAGACTGCTTCGAGCGTCAAATCCTTGTCCCAATGAGCTGCTAGATGGAATTGAAGAGGGCGGAGGTGGAGTCTCCCTAACTCGACGAACAGGGCTAACGATGACAGGGTCCCTGTGAGACTCATCCACTGTCTCACCGAGCAACTGCTCCTCTTCAGCATGCTCAGGATGCAATCTAGGGCTTGGCTTATCCTTGGGGCCGATGGAAAAGCCCGAAAATCCTGACTCCGAATCTCCATTCCCAGGTAAACAATGGATTGGGAGGGAATGAGCTGGGACTTTTCGAAGTTGACTAACAGACCCAGTTCCTTGATCAAGTCCAAAGTCCAGTTGAGACTCTCCAGACAGCGACGACTCGTGGAGGCTCTCAACAGCCAGTCGTCTAAGTAAAGGGAGGCTCTGATGTCGGATAAGTGGAGGAATTTTGCAATATTCCTCATCAGAAGCGTAAACACCATAGGAGCTGTGCTTAGGCCAAAACACAGGGCTTGGAATTGGTACACAACCTTTCCAAAAACGAATCTCAGGAAAGGTTGGGAGTCTGGATGAATAGGAACGTGAAAGTATGCGTCTTTCAGATCCAACGAGACCATCCAGTCCTCCTGCCTGACCGCTGCTAGGACCGACTTCGTCGTCTCCATAGTGAACGTCTGCTTGGTGACATAAGCATTGAGCGCGCTGACGTCCAGCACCGGTCTCCAACCTCCTGTCTTCTTGGCCACCAGGAAGAGACGGTTGTAGAAGCCCGGGGATTGATGGTCCCGGACTATAACCACTGCCTTCTTCTGTAACAGGAGCGACACCTCCTGGTGCAACGCTAGCCTCTTGTCCTTTTCCTTGTAGTTGGGAGAGAGGTTGATGGGAGAAGTGGTCAGAGGGGGTTTGCGGCAGAATGGTATCCTGTAACCCTCCCTCAGCCACCTGACAGACTGGGCGTCTGCACCTCTCTTTTCCCAAGCTTGCCAGAAGATCTTGAGTCTGGCTCCTACTGCTGTCTGGAGAGGAGGAGAGTCAGTGTTTGCCTTTAGAAGTCTTGGAACCTTTCCTAGACTTGCTCCTGGAAGAGTCTGGACGGGAGCTTCCTCGGCTGGGGGCTCTACCACGAAAGGGCGGAATAAACCTCGTAGCAGGCGTATCAGCCACTGGGGTGCGGTAAGTCCTGGGGACTGAGGGAGCAACCTTAGTCTTACGAGCTGAAGAGGCCACAAGATCATGAGTGTCTTTCTGAATCATGGCCGCAGACAAGTCCTTGATAAGTTCTTCGGGAAACAAGAACTTAGAAAGCGGAGCGAAAAGGAGTTGAGACCTTTGACAAGGTGTGATGCTGGAAGAAAGGAAGGTACAAAGTTGCTCCCTTTTCTTAAGAACTCCTGACACAAACATTGAAGCAAGCTCGCCAGATCCATCCCTAATAGCTTTATCCATGCAGGACATTAAAAGCATGGCCGAGTCTTTGTCCGCAGGGGAGGTCTTCTTGCTAAGGGCCCCCAGGCACCAGTCTAGAAAATTGAACATCTCAAAGGCACGAAATACACCCTTTAGTAAGTGGTCTAGATCGGAGAAGGTCCAGCAAACCTTAGAGCGCCTCATTGCTGTTCTACGAGGAGAGTCGACCAAACTTGAGAAGTCAGCCTGGGCAGAGGCAGGTACTCCCAAGCCTGGTTCCTCTCCTGTGGCATACCATACGCCCGCTTTAGAAGTGAGCTTAGTCGGTGGGAACATAAAGGCAGTCTTCCCTAGTTGCTGCTTAGACTGCAACCACTCCCCTAAAATTCTTAAAGCTCTCTTAGAGGACCTTGCAAAGACGAGCTTAGTATATGTTGACTTGACAGGCTGCATGCCCAGCGAAAACTCAGATGGCGGAGAGCGGGGGGTAGCAGAGACAAAATGGTCCGGGTATACCTCTCTGAAAAGAGCCAGGACCTTACGAAAGTCAATAGGAGGAGGAGAAGACTTGGATTCTTCCACGTCTGATGAGGGATCCAGGTGCGCAGCTTCCTCATCAGAAACCTCATCACCAGAGTGTAGCGAAGTGAGAGGTAATGGAACAGTGGTATGCTGAACAGCAGAATCTGAACAAGCGGGTGCAAAAACGCTTGTGGTTTCATCCTCAAGTCTCTGTTGATGAGTTAAAACCTGAGGTTCAGGCTGCAAAGGCTGGTCAAAAGGAGTAGCGGAAGGTAGGCGCATGGGTTGAGGAGGCTGACTCCTGGCATGAGTGTCTTGACTCAAGAGTTGCGCTTGCTGTAAGGGTTGCGGATGCGCAGTAGCAGGTTCCTGAGGAACGAGTTGAGGTTCCTGAGGTGTGAGCTGCGAGAGTTGAGGTAGCGGCTGCGCAGAACGCAGTTCTTGTCTCGCGAGTTGAGGTTCCTGAGGCGCAAGGCTAAGGTGTTGAGGCTCTCGCCTTGAGGAGGGTTGAGGTCGCTGCAGCGAGAGCTGAGGAGTCTGCCTCATGGATGGAAGAGGTTGTCGTACCTCAAGAGAGTGTTGCCTCACTGGTGGAACCGCAAGCGGAAGCGGAGGAAGTAAGGCATAAGCTTCCTGTTCCCATTGCTGAGGTTGCCTTAAGGAAGGCGGAGGTTGCTGCACACCGCTGGAAACTGGCAACTCAGTACGCGGTAAGGTATCCTGAGGAGCCTCAACATCGTACGCCTGGCAGACTGGACTGCGGTTAGGCGGAGCGATCGCAGGAGGAGGTGTAACCTTCTCAGCCTGACACTCACGCATTAAGACCGCAAGCTGTGACTGCATGGACTGCAGTAAAGTCAACTTGGGGTCGGCAGACACTAAGGTCTGCTGAGGCAAAGCCTTAACAGAAGATGAGGTCTGTTGCGGCAGCACCTTACCCCTCTTAGGAGGTGTGCAGTCACCTGATGACTGCGGAGAGTCAGAGCTAATCCAATGACTGCAGCCAGGTTGTAGAGCTCTTGAGGTCTGGACTTTGCGTTTGAGAGGTCTTGAGACCTGAGTCCATCGTTTTCTCCCTGACAATTCTTCAGCAGACGAGTAAAAGACGGGCTCAATCGTCTGCGGGTGGGAGTGACGGTCTCTGTAAGACACGCCCGCAACCACCGAGGATACTTCTGTGCGCCGATCAAGGCCTGCCGAACCCTTTTGCCCTTCGACATTGCTTCTCCCCTGGGCTTGGGAGCTTGCAAGAGGTCCCGGACTGGGAGGACGACTGGCACGCACAGAAGTACCCTCACGCACCACACTGACACTGACACTAGCACTTGGCACTGCACTGACACTAGCACTTGTCACAGCACTGGCACTATTACCTCCCACTGCACTTTTGACCTTAAGTTCCTTGACTTCGGCCATAAGAGACTTATGATCACTAACCACCGATTCCACTTTGTCACCTAAAGCCTGAATGGCACGCAATACAACAGACATATCAGGTTGAGGGCAAATAGTAGGTTCGGGGGTAGCCACTACAGGGGGAGGAAAAGGTAGGGGATCATGAGGTGAGGAAAAAAGTGAAGAGCGAGAAGAACTCCTCCTAACTCTCTCTCTCTCTAACTTGGTTGAATATTTCAAGAATCGGACAAATTCAAGTTCCGAAAGTCCGGCGCATTCCTCACATCGATCTTCCAACTGACAGGGTCTTTCCCTACAGTCAGAACAAGCGGTGTGAGGATCTACCGAGGCCTTCGGAATACGCCTATTACAAGACCTACATCGTCTATGGGGTGGGGCTTGTGAAATGTCAGACATCTTGAATCAAAGAGTTAGCCAAGGGGGATTCCAAATCAAGCAAAAAGATCGTTAACCATTAATCAGAACTAAATAAAAGCTATCTAAGCTAATATAGAAGTTTTCCAGTATAGCGACAGCCGAAATCTGAGAGAAATACTTCACCAAAAGCCGTGAACAATACTCCAAGATCATAAGCGTATCCCAGAATGTCTTGCCGGAAGCACGACAGAGGAAAAAGTGAGGTGGTGTCAACAAGAAGTACTGCAGTACCTGGCCACAGGTGGCGCTGGTGAGTACACCCCCTTCTAGTATAGTGATAGCTGGCGTATCCCTCCCGTAGAATTCTGTCGGGCAACGGAGTTGACAGCTACATGATTATCGGGTAAGTTTAATATTGAAAAAAATATTTTTTATAGCATTTTTTTGCAAGAACGTACCGGTACGTCCATGGGGGTTAAGGGGATAGCTTTTGTGAAACATACCAGTACGTCCTTTTGGGGTAAAAGGGTTAAGAGCGAAATCACAAATACTAAGTCTATGGGCACGATACCGCTGCCGAAACAAAAAAAGGAATGCCAATGCGTAGATGCACAATAGGATACAGTACAGTAGATGCTGAACAATAGGAGAGCAGGATCTCCTGGTGGTAACTAACATCCGAGTGGGGAGATAACCAATGGGAACACGGGAGGATGGTAGCGAGTCTATGGGCTGACAGCGTGCAAATTTTAAAATCCGTCTCGGGCACGGTCAGGCTCTCCCACCGTACCTCCTTTGGCTGTCAGAAACATTTTTCGTAAAGCGAGTTGTAAAATTCTTCGCATCTAGTTTCGCAAAATGAAAATTTCGTAAGCCGACTCTTTCGTATCGAGAGGTTTGACTGTACTCGCAATAACAATACAAGGTCAATGTTTATAAAGCTAGAGTGTTATCCTGTATTGAGCCAAGAGAAGGACCACCAAAGCACCGCTTCTCAAGATACTAATCAGCTTCAACTTTAAATTTTCGAGGAGGATCCTTTCGATTGAACGGCATCATGACGACAAATGTAGAGGTCATGAAGTGAATATTCCGAAGAAACTTACCCGCATGTAAGTCGGAAAGATTGGTTTCAAGAATTCACAACAATCAAATTACAAAGAATAAATTTAAATCAGTAATGTAATCATTTTGATCTGTTTTAGCATGCTATATTGAAGTGCATTTCTCTACATTTTCTTCTACAATTGAGTGCAAACATTTCTTTGAGTCTTCCTATGATCTGATAATCCATAAAGTATCATTAGTTTCCTTAACCCTATTACCCCCAGGGTATTTGGAAATTTCCAACCCTTAACCCCCAGGGGTTATTTTTTTTCAAGCACATTTTGCAGTATATATTTTTAAAATTTTTCCAACTGCCTTAATTTTTGTCATAGAGAGGTCAGGTTGGTCTCACTCTCTTGGAAAATGCCTGAAGTTTCTCAAACAATTATCAAAAATATGCAAAAAAAATTTTAAATAGCAGTTTTTTTGCAAGGACGTACCGGTATGTCCATGGGGGTAAAGGGATGAATTTTGTGAAACGTACCAGTACGTCCTTTGGGGGTAAAAGTTAATCTGTTTATGTCCAAAATGACTACTCCATATTCATGAAAGTAGGTTACTTAAGTTCAAAGTTTACATATCTGTTTCACAGAATTGACATGAATACGCCAAAATTATAGTTAAAACTTGCAGCAAATGTTTTTAGGTTGAACAGGCTGACATGAGTCTTTTTATTGTTTATATTTGAAATATCAGTTTTAATGTTGTTACTGTATTGTTTTTAGAATATTTTATTTTAATTATTCATTACTTCTTATATCGTTTATTTATTTCCTTTCCTCACTGGCCTATTACTATTATTATTATCATTACTGGCTTAGCTACAACCCAAGTTGGAAAAGCAAGATACTATAAGCCTAAGGGCTCCAACAGGGAAAAATAGCCCGTGAGCGTGAGGAAAGGAAATAAGGAAATAAATAAACAACATGAGTAATGCACAATTAAAATAAAATATCTTAAAAAAATTAAAGCAGATATTTTATATATAAACTATAAAAAGACATATGTCAACCTGCGCAACATAAAAACTTTTTCTACAAGTTTGAACTTTTGAAGTTCAAACTTAGGTGCTTCGAACATTTCTAATATCAGAAAATCAGAGGAAAATGCATATTTTGTACATGACTGTTCCATCGTTGTACACAGAAAACCCAACCTGTGTAGTTATTACCCCAAAACTGATGCTATTTTCCTACAAAACAACTATTTAAAAAAAACACAATACTCCAGCAAATGCAGCTAAAACTATCGGAAAAACACAGGAAATCGCACATTTTGTACGTGGATGTCCCATCATTGTACACACAAAACCCCACATTAATTGTATTTTGTGTATTTGGCCTCCAAAACCAGTTGTAATCACCCTAAACAACAACCACGTTCGTCATTAACGTATTTCAACATGGCAAAAATCATAAAAAATGCAACATTTTAAAGGGACTGTTCCAACATTCTACACAGTAAACCCCAACGTTAATTTGTGCCTCTAGTAAACCTGAAAATCCTTTGGCTTAACTATACCATAGGAGCCTTTGTATATCAGTGGCCAGTTCCTCCTGAGTGCGTAGTAAATGGATACCAGCTATCCTAAACTCCCCCGCCCTAACCTAACCTACAGGCCGTGTCCTTACCTACTTAACTAATGGCGGGGGGGGGGGGGGGGGGGAGGGTTAACGGCCACCCTTACATTGCCGTATTCTAAGCCAGGCTTCATCATACATACAGGTGGCCGCTATCATACATACACCCTTCGTCTGTGCACTGTTCCGAGACACTTCACGGTGTGGCGAGTAGGAACAGTCACCAAACTGATATCAAGTCATTAGGGTACCAAGGTATAGTTGCCTTCCTAGATTGGGTTAACGGTGCAAGGGTAAATATAAACCAATTATAGGAAAATAACGCTTGTACCTGTTCCCTAAATATAATATATAGGTCATTTACTGCATATAACCATAATAAAGCAGAAACATGATATATGAAAAGAATATTGACAAGATCTTGGGGACTGAGATTCAAGTTTTAATAAACTGCCAACTGAAATGAAGGACCTAAAGGGAGCAATTGAATTTAAGAAACTAAAGACATTACTTTTCACAAGATCATATGATTTGGAAGATGCTACAATCAAAGAATTGTATAAGTTATAATGAAAATGTTTCGTTAGATGATTAATATGGACCCAAAGAGAAGTAGTTCACTCGACTTCTGTGGAGGGTTGGATTTAAACCCAAAAATAGTAAACAAGTAAGTATAAATCAACGAATTTAAGTCTATAATCTTTAAATATAACATAAATTAATTTTGTAATGTTTTACAAATGTTCAAATAATCTTACCTATCTAAATAGAGCACTGGACTAATGGACTTGCTGTTTCAAATCCTGTACCGAAGATCAAACTGAAATCTTTCTACCCGGAGATAGCTACCCGAGGATAGCGTTATGTTCGGCTAGCAGTAAATAACTCTCTCGATTAGTAAGGCCAGGTATAATAACAGACGATGCTTTCGGATTTGTTTATCTGGAGGTATTTGTACACGAAAATACATAAAGAAGGTTTGTATAGTGTTTCAATGTTCACTTATCTATTGAATATATCACTATTACAGTAGTAGACGTGTGGGTGGATGTATGATAGAGGCCACCTGTATGTATAGTGACGGTTGACGAAGAATAGGGCTGTTTAAGGTGCATGGCTTGTAGGTTTGGTAAGAAGGAGTGAAATTAGTTAGTATCCCTTTTTTATGCACGTTTGGGGGAGCTGACCACTCATATATAATGGTCCCGACCTGTATCGATAGGCCCTTATTACTGATAATCATAATAGACCTATCACTGTATCAGTCCGTGACTGGACCCGTGGGTTTGAATGACTGCACAGACATTGAAAAAAAAAAATTCTCATTCCTACATATTATTATTATTATTATTATTATTATTATTACTTGCAAAGCTACACCCCTACTTGGAAATGCAGGATGCTAAGAGCCTAGGTGCTCCAATATTGAAAATACCCCATTGAGGATAGGGAGCAAGGAAAAATAGAATATTTTGAGAACAGAAACATTAAGATAAATATCGCCTATATAAACAAAACAGGAGTAAGAGATTAAGATAGTGTGCCCGAGTGTACCTTCAATCAAGAGAACTCTACTCCAAGGTAGTGGAGGACCATGGTACAGAGGCTATGGCACTACCCAAGAATAGAGAATATTGAAGTAAAATATTGTATAATATTGTATCTAACCCATTTCAGAATTTTGCGATAGAGGGGTAAAAATGGGTAATTTTCACTTTTTTGACTTTTCTCGACTGATATACATATCTGGTTGCCAGACATAGAAACAATTTTTGCGCCACATTGAGTTGGTATAGAATTTGAGCCCCATACATAGTATAATCAGAATTATGAATAATATTGTATCTAACCCATTTCAGAATTTTGCATTAGAGGAGTAAAAATTGGTAAATTTCACTTTTTTGACATTTCTCGACTGATATACATATCTGGTTGCCAGACATAGAAACAATTTTTGCGCCACATTGAGTTGGTATAGAATTTGAGCCCCATACATAGTATAATCAGAATTATGAATAATATTGTATCTAACCCATTTCAGAATTTTGCATTAGAGGAGTAAAAATTGGTAAATTTCACTTTTTTGACATTTCTCGACTGATATACATATCTGGTTGCCAGACATAGAAACAATTTTTGCGCCACATTGAGTTGGTATAGAATTTGAGCCCCATACATAGTATAATCAGAATTATGAATAATATTGTATCTAACCCATTTCAGAATTTTGCATTAGAGGAGTAAAAATTGGTAAATTTCACTTTTTTGACATTTCTCGACTGATATACATATCTGGTTGCCAGACATAGAAACAATTTTTGCGCCACATTGAGTTGGTATAGAATTTGAGCCCCATACATAGTATAATCAGAATCATGAATAATATTGTATCTAACCCATTCCAGAATTTTGCATTAGAGGAGTAAAAATTGGTAAATTTCACTTTTTTGACATTTCTCGACTGATATACATATCTGGTTGCCAGACATAGAAACAATTTTTGCGCCACATTGAGTTGGTATAGAATTTGAGCCCCATACATAGTATAATCAGAATCATGAATAATATTGTATCTAACCCATTTCAGAATTTTGCATTAGAGGAGTAAAAATTGGTAAATTTCACTTTTTTGACATTTCTCGACTGATATACATATCTGGTTGCCAGACATAGAAACAATTTTTGCGCCACATTGAGTTGGTATAGAATTTGAGCCCCATACATAGTATAATCAGAATCATGAATAATATTGTATCTAACCCATTTCAGAATTTTGCATTAGAGGAGTAAAAATTGGTAAATTTCACTTTTTTGACATTTCTCGACTGTTATACATATCTGGTTGCCAGACATAGAAACAATTTTTGCGCCACATTGAGTTGGTATAGAATTTGAGCCCCATACATAGTATAATCAGAATCATGAATAATATTGTATCTAACCCATTCCAGAATTTTGCATTAGAGGAGTAAAAATTGGTAAATTTCACTTTTTTGACATTTCTCGACTGATATACATATCTGGTTGCCAGGCATAGAAACAATTTTTGCGCCACATTGAGTTGGTATAGAATTTGAGCCCCATACATAGTATAATCAGAATCATGAATAATATTGTATCTAACCCATTCCAGAATTTTGCATTAGAGGAGTAAAAATTGGTAAATTTCACTTTTTTGACATTTCTCGACTGATATACATATCTGGTTGCCAGACATAGAAACAATTTTTGCGCCACATTGAGTTGGTATAGAATTTGAGCCCCATACATAGTATAATCAGAATCATGAATAATATTGTATCTAACCCATTCCAGAATTTTGCAGTAGAGGAGTAAAAATTGGTAAATTTCACTTTTTCAATATTAAACTTACCCGATAATCATGTAGCTGTCAACTCCGTTGCCCGACAGAATTCTATGGAGGGATACGCCAGCTATCACAATACTAGAAGGGGGTGTATTTACCAGCGCCACCTGTGGCCAGGTACTCAAGTACTTCTTGTTGACACCTCCTCAATTATTCCTCTGTCGTGCTTCCGGCAAGACGTTCTGGGATACGCTTATGTTCTTGGAGTATTTTCACGACTTTGGTGAAGTATTTCTCTTTGATTTCGGCTGTCGCTTTACTGGAAACTTCTATATTAGCTTAGTTAGCTTTTGGAATTAATTTGATTAATTATGGTGACGAAGAGAGTATGAACTCTCGTTCACCTTTCAATGGCCGACCCTTCCCTTAGACGGAAGTGTTGGTGTCTAAGAGAGTATAGACTCTCTTTCTTAATTTTGCTTAACAAAAGTTATAGATTTATTTTATATCTCTCCGCCTCTTATAGGCCTCTTCGATTAACTTCCTTTTATTATAAACTTATTAAAATTAATTTTTATATTTGTTTATATTCGACCTTCCTAATAGTAGGCGGTCTTTTCTTGGTACCGAAGTTAATTAACATTGAGCCCGTCATTTCGGTTTTACCTGTTAACATATTATGCTATTTCCGCCACAGAGTTTGAAAGAATTTCTTTGATAGTCTCGTACTGTTTTCAAAGTTGAACTAACGTTTTGTTTTGTCTCTGCAGTTGTTGACGTTCAGAACGTTCAACTTGCACTCTATCGTTACGATAGAGAAAGAATGTTCACGGTTTCACGTTGCAGTAAGAGTAACCGTGTCTAGCGTTTTGTTCATTCTTTCTTAACTTAATGGTTTTGATCCTAATAAAGGAACTTTTCAGTTTTTTCCTTTAACAATAATATGTTTTAACGATATATATGATTGGGCTCTTCTCTCAGGTTCTAAGTCAAGAGAGAGAGAGAGAGAGAGAGATAGAGACGTAGGGAGAAAGAGGATAAACGTTTCATTCAAGCCTGCCAGGCGTACGAGTAACGTCGTTATCGTTTTTGCTCTTCTCCCTAGTCTCTTTAGGGGAAGAAACTAAACGTTTCTAGAGTGATCTAGTGTTTAGTCTCTTTCCAGCCACTGAATTATCTTTCATTAGATTTTTCTGTTACATTGTAATTCTGTTTTCGCAATTACTAACTTTTGAGAAAGGATAGAATTGCGTGTTTCAGGTACAAACCACTTAAAGTTTCGAGTTCAGTGAAATAAGTGCAAACAGAAATCAAAGTGATAAGTGATTAGCGCAAAGTATGTCAGTGTTGTGCGTGAGGGTACTTTTGTGCGCGCCAGTCGTCCTCCCAGTCCGGGACCTCTTGCAAGCTCCCAAGCCCAGGGGAGAAGCAATGTCGAAGGGCAGAAGGGTTCAGCAGGCCTTGATCGGCGCACAGAAGTATCCTCGGTGGTTGTGGGCGTGTCTTACCGAGACCGTCACTCCCACCCGCAGACGATTGAGCCCTTATTTTGCTCGTCTGCAGAAGAAATTTAGAGGAGAAAACGCTGGTCTCAGGTCTCAAGACCTTTTAAACGTAAAGTCCAGACCTATGCCAGACGTACGAAGTTAGAGTTCACAGTCATTGGGTTAGCTCTGACTCTCCTCAGTCATCAGTTGAATGCACTCCGCCTAAGAGGAGTAAGGTTCTGCCACAACAGAGCTCGACTGTTAAGGCTTTACCTCAGCCTACTGTAGTTTCTGCCGACCCCAAGTGGACTCTACTACAGTCCATGCAAGCTCTGCTTTCGGACTTGATGCGTGAGTGTCGGGCTGAGAGTGTTGCGCCTCCGCTTCCGCCTACACTCCCTCCGCCTATGCTCGCTCCGCCTGATCGCAGTACCACCTGCTAGGCGTACGATGTTGTGGACTCTACTACAGTCCATGCAAGCACAGCTTTCGGACTTGATGCGTGAGTGTCGGGCTGAGAGTGTTGCTCCTCCGCCTCCGCCTACACTCCCTCCGCCTACACTCGCTCCGCCTGATCGCAGTACCACCTGCCAGGCGTACGATGTTGTGGACTCTACTACAGTCCATGCAAGCACAGCTTTCGGACTTGATGCGTGAGTGTCGGGCTGAGAGTGTTGCTCCTCCGCCTCCGCCTACACTCCCTCCGCCTACGCTCGCTCCGCCTGATCGCAGTACCACCTGCCAGGCGTACGATGTTGAGCCACGTGCTGAGTTTGCTGTTCCCAGTGGTGTTCAGCCTCCGCCTTCCTTAAGGCAACCTTTACAATGGGATCAGGAGGATTATACCTCTCTTCCTCCGCCTCCACTTGCTGCTCCACCAGTGATGCAACACTCGGTTGAGGTACAACAACCTCTCCCGTCCATGAGTCAGTCTCCTCAGCTCTCGCTGCAGCGAGCTCAACCCTCCACAAGGCAAGCACCACAACACCTTAGCCTTGCGCCTCAGGAGCCTCAGCTTGCGAGACATTTACCTTGTTCTGCGCAGCCTCTTCCTCATCGCGCTCCGCTCACACCACAGGAACTGGAACTTGCTACTCCGCTTCCGCCAACCGCTCAGCAAGCGCAACCCTTGGGTTCAACCACTCATGCTAGGAGTCAGCCTCCTCCACCCATGCGCCTTCCTTCTGCTTGTCTTTTATTCAGCCTTTGCAGACTGAGCCTCAGGTGTTCCCTCAACAGAGTCTTGAAGAGGAAACCACAACTATTGTTGTTCCAGCTCGTTCTGACTCTGCTGTTCAGCATACCTTACCTCCATTTTCAAACCATGGCAAAAATATGAATCATGAGTTATGAATGTAAGGTAAACATTATGTTGATTTTTAAACCCCATGCAAGCATGCATAAAGCACTCTAGCACTGGTCATGGAATTTCTGAGAAATGTTAAACGCCATGCACACGCTCTGCTTTCCTTTCAGCAGGCTCTGCTTACAGCAGGCTCTGCTTACTACATGCTCAGCATACAGCATGCTCTGCATTCAGCATGCTCTGCATACAACATGCTCTGCATACAGCATGCTCTGCATACAACATGCTCTACATACAGCATACTCTACATACATCATGCTCTGCATACCTTACCGCATGCTTCTCAGTCACACATCTTGGGTTGTTGCCAACTCACTAGACTGTCAAGCAGTTTCATAACGTTGCCTTCTAGTCTGCTGCTTTTGCACCAGTGAACCCTCACTCAGAGAACTTAGCTTTTCTAGGATAAGGTCCCTGTAGATGAGAAAGTTCTTTTCTCCCTCCTTCTGATATTCCCTTGAGGACTCTGTCATTTGGAGGGAGCCTTTAGCTGCATAACCTCTTATGGACTTTTATTTAAGCATAACATGCTTCCAGGGAAGGTTCCACTTCAGTCGCTAATCCCGTCTGTTACCACACCTGCTCCCATAGACCTTGGGCTGTGTTGCATGACATGCAGTCCAAGCTTAGTCCTTGTTAGAGGATTTTTTGTTTACGGAGTCAATGTGTCACGGGGAAGACGTTCAACAACCAACAGAAGTGACTTGTTGTGACGCAGTGCGGCAACCTCAGCAACCCGTTAAGGAGTTGTCTGTACGACCCAGACAGTCTAGACAGATTCAGGTTGTCACTGTACTTCCTCGCTTGCCCATGATTGACAGTTCACAGACTGTGCAGCAGTATCATGATCTTGTGTCCGGCTCCGTCAGACGACTGGCTTTTAAGAGCTCCCACAAGTCGTCGCTGTCTGGAGATTTTCAAATGGACTATGGATCTGACCAAGGAACTGGGCCTCCTGGTCAATTTTGAGGAGTCTCAGCTCGTTCCATCCCAGACCATTGTCTCCTTGGGTATGGATCTTCAGAGTCGAGCTTTTCGGACTTTTCCGTCGGCCCCAAGGATCTTCCAAGCCCTAGAATGCATCCAGAGCATGCTGAGAAGGAACCGATGCTCAGTCAGGTAGTGGATGAGTCTAACAGGGACACTTTCATCGCTGGCCCTGTTCATCGTGTTAGGGAGACTCCACCTCCCCTCCCTTCAGTATCATCTAGCTGCTCACTGGATAAAGGACATGACGCTAGAGACGGTCTCAGTTCCTGTTTCCGAAGAGAGGAGGTCTTCTCTCGCGTGGTGTAAGAACAGCTTTCTTCTCAAGGAAGGCTACCTTTGGCTGTTCAGAAACACGACCGCCGTCTCCTCTCGGACGCATCAGACACGGGCTGGGGTGCGACTTTGGACGGACAAGAATGCTCGGGAACATGGAATCAGGAGCAAAGGACACTTCACATCATTTGCAAGAAGTTGTAGGCGGTTATTCTGGCCTTGATAAACTTCAAGTCCCTCCAGCTTAACAAAGTGGTGGAGGTGGACTCTGACAACACCACAGCCCTGGCTTACATCTTCAAGCAGGGAGGGACTCTTTCGTGGAAGTTGTTCTAGATCGCAAGGGACCTACTCATCTGGTCTTTAGATCGAAAGCTAACTGGTAACGAGGTTCATTCAGGGCGGTATGAATGGCATGGCAGATCACCTCAGACGGAAGGGTCAGGTCATCCCCACAGAGTGGACCCTTCTCAAGAGTGTTTGCAACAGACTTTGGACCCTGTGGGGTCAGCCAACCATAGATCTGTTCACTACCTCGATAACCTAGAGACTCCTGTTGTATTGTTCTCCGATTCCAGACCCAGCAGCAGTTCACGTGGATGCTTTTCTGCTGGATTGGTTCCATCTCGACCTGTATGCATTCCCACCGTTCAAGATTGTCAACAGAGTACTTCAGAAGTTCTCCTCTCACTAAGGGACACGGCTGACGTTGGTTGGCTCCGCTCTGGTCCGCGAGAGAATGGTTCTTAGAGGTACTGCAATGGCTGGTCGACATTCCCAGGACTCTTCCTCTAGGAGTGAACCTTCTAAGTCTACCTCACGTAAAGAAGGTACACCCAATCCTCCACGCTCTTCGTCTGACTGCCTTCAGACTTTCGAAAGACTCTCAAGAGCTAGGGGCTTTTCGAAGGAGGCAGCCAGAGCGATTGTCAAAGCAAGGAGAACATCCACTCTCAGAATCTATCAGTCTCAAGGGGAAGTCTTCTGTAGCTGGTACAAGACCAATGCAGTTTCCTCAACCAGTACCACTGTAACCCAGATTGCTGACTTCCTGTTATATCTAAGGAAAGTAAGATCCCTTTCAGCTCCTACGATCAAGGGTTACAGAAGTATGTTGGCAGCGATTTTCCGCCACAGAGGCTTGGATCTTTCCACCAACAAAGATCTACAGGACCTCCCTAGGTCTTTTGAGACCTCAAAGGAACGTCGGTTGTCCACTCCAGGCTGGAATCTAGACGTGGTCCTAAGGTTCCTTATGTCATCAAGATTTGAACCTCTCCAATCAGCCTCTTTTTAGGACCTCACATTAAAAACTCTTTTCCTCGTGTGCTTGACAACAGCTAAAAGAGTAAGTGAGATCCACGCCTTCAGCAGGATCATTGTTTTCACATCTGAAACGGCTACATGTTCCTTGCAGCTCGGTTTTTGCTAAACGAGCTTCCTTCACGTCCTTGGCCTAAGTCGTTCGAGATCCCAAGCCTGTCCAACTTGGTGGGGAATGATCTGAAAAGAGTACTTTGCCCAGTTAGAGCTCTTAGGTACTATCTAAAAAGGTCTTAACCTTTACAAGGACAATCAGAAGCCTTATAGTGTGCTATCAAGAAACCTTCTTTTCCAAGTTCTAAGAACTCAGTTTCTTACTATTCAGGCTTCTGATTAGAGAAACACATTCTCGTCTGAAGGAAGAAGACCTTGCTTTGCTGAAGGTAAGGACACATGAAGTGGGAGCTGTGGCTACTTCAGTGGCCTTCAAACAGAACCATTCTCTGCAGAGTGTTATGGATGCAACCTATTGGAGAAGCAAGTCAGTGTTCGCATCATTCTATCTCAAAGATGTCCAGTCTCTTTACGAGTACTGCTACACCCTGGGACCATTCGTAGCAACGAATGCAGTAGTAGGCGAGGGCTCAGCCACTACATTTCCATAATCCCATAACCTTTTAACCTTTCTCTTGAATACTTTTTATGGGTTGTACGGTCGGCTAAGAAGCCTTCCACATCCTTGTTGATTTGGCGGGTGGTCAATTCTTTCTTGAGAAGCGCCGAGGTTAAAGGTTGTGATGAGGTCCTTTAGTATGGGTTGCAGCCCTGTATACTTTAGCACCTTTGAGTTGATTCAGCCTCCCAAGAGGAACGCTGCGCTCAGTAAGGAAGACGATCTTATTAAAGGCAGAGTAACGGTTCAAGTCGACTTCCTTACCAGGTACTTATTATTTCATTGTTATTGTGGATAACTGATTATATGAAATACGGGATACTTAGCTATCCTTTAGTCTTGTACACTGGTTTTTCACCCACCCCCCTGGGTGTGAATCAGCTACATGATTATCGGGTAAGTTTAATATTGAAAAATGTTATTTTTATTAGTAAAATAAATTTTTGAATATACTTACCCGATAATCATGATTTAATCGACCCTCCCTTCCTCCCCATAAAGAACCAGTGGACCGAGGAATAATTGAGGAGGTGTCAACAAGAAGTACTTGAGTACCTGGCCACAGGTGGCGCTGGTAAATACACCCCCTTCTAGTATTGTGATAGCTGGCGTATCCCTCCATAGAATTCTGTCGGGCAACGGAGTTGACAGCTACATGATTATCGGGTAAGTATATTAAAAAATTTATTTTACTAATAAAAATAACATTTTTTGACATTTCTCGACTGATATACATATCTGGTTGCCAGACATAGAAACAATTTTTGCGCCACATTGAGTTGGTATAGAATTTGAGCCCCATACATAGTATAATCAGAATCATGAATAATATTGTATCTAACCCATTCCAGAATTTTGCATTAGAGGCAAGAGAGCGTGCTAGAAATAGGAATGAATGGCGAGCAATTGTGACGCAGTTCCAGTAGGCCCTGCTGCTTCCTCCGGTGCCTTAGATGACCACGGAGGTAGCAGCAGTAGGGGATTCAGCATTATGAAGCTTCATCTGTGGTGGACAACGGGGGAGGGTGGGAGGGTGGGCTGTGGCACCCTAGCAGTACCAGCTGAACTCGGTTGGGTTCCTTGTCAGGCTGGGAGGAACGTAGAGAGTAGAGGTCCCCTTTTTGTTTTGTTTCATTTGTTGATGTCGGCAACCCCCCAAAATTGGGGGAGGTGCCTTGGTATATTTATGTTGTATTATTATACTGAAAAAAAAATAATCTTGACTCGGAGGTATTTACATGTGAACAGTCAAGTCATGTATTGTGAAGTTAAATATAAATTCAAATGTCCAATAATATTTTGTGGTTCAAAAAAGCACCTTTAAGTATACAGATGGCCTTTTGATTGAAATTTATAGTCAAGTTGATTTTTGCCAGATGCCGCTGGCACCAGGTCATGACTGATGCCGCTGTCACCAGGTCACCCCAGATACTGCTGCTACCAGATCACCCCATAATATTTATTGAAGTATTATACTGAAAAAAAAAATCATCCTGACTCAAAGGTATTTACATGTGAACAGTCAAGTCATGTATTGTAAAGTTAAATAAAAATTCAAATGTCCAATAATATTTTGTGGTTCAAAAAAGCACCTTTAAGTATAAAGATGGCCTTTTGATTGAAATTTATAGTCAAGGTGATTTTTGCCAGATGCCGCTGCCACCAGGTCATGCAAGATGCCACTGCCAAGAGGGCACGCCACATGCCGCTGACACCAGATCACCTCAGATGCTGCTGCTACCAGATCACCCCATAATATTTATTGAAGTATTATACTGAAAAAAAAAATCATCTTGACTCAATGGTATTTACATGTGAACAGTCAAGTCATGTATTGTTAGGTTAAATATAAATTCAAATGTCCAATAATATTTTTGTGGTTAAAAAAAAAAAAACACCTTTAAGTATAAAGATGGCCTTTTGATTGAAATTTATAGTCAATGTAATTTTTGCTATAATTAAAGTACTATAATAAAAAATTATCTTGAGTTAAAATGATTTCCAAGCAAACATATGAGTCATACTGTATATTAATAGGTTAAATGTAAACTCAAATTGCCAATAACATTTCTGTCTGGCAACCAGAGATGTATTTTTTCGAGAAAAGTAAAAAAAGTGAAAATTACCCATTTTTATCCCCCAATCTGCAGAATTCTGAAATGGGTTAGATACAATATTATACAAGATTCTCATTATACTATGTATGTGGTTCAAGTTCTATACAAGCTCAATGAGTCTTCAAAATTATTTTTATGTCTGGCCACCAGATGTAGTTTAGTTGGGAAAAGTAAAAAATGTGAAAATTACTCATTTCTACCCCTTAGTCTGCAGAATTTTGAAATGGGTTATCTACAATATTATACAAGATTTGGTTTAAACTTATGTATGTGGATCAAATTATATACCAAGTCAATGCTGCGCAAAAATCATTTCTATGTCTGGCAACCAGATATGTATTTTTTTCAAGAAAAGTAAAAAATAACTTGAAAACTACCCATATTTACCCCTCAATCTGCAGAATTCTGAAATGGGTTAGATACAATATTATACATAATTTTTATTATACTACGTATGTGGTTTAATTTTTATACCATCCCAATATGTCGAAAATATTATTTCTACGTCTGACAGAGATTATTATTTTTTCAATAAAAGTAAAAAACATGAAAATTACTTATTTTTATCCCCCATTTTATGTATCTAGGAGTAATCATCAATAAAACTCTATTACCTACCAGCGAATTAACCTATTTCAGAGAGAAAACAAAAATTCGCCTCTCAGCCATAAAATGAACGGACTCCCTTAAATAAGGAGTATCAAACAGCCTCCTAAGGCTGTTCTACATTTAACAATTCAATCCCACATCGACTATGCAGCACCTACAGTCACCTCAGTGAGTGAAACTCAAAAAGCTTCCTTAGAAGTGGTACGAAACAATGTCATGAGACTCATCAGAAGCTCTCAAATATGGCGAAGACTGCTTCTAAAGAGATGAAACTAAACAAATTTTCATTTCGGCTAGGATAGATATCAGAAATTGCAGCATTATATTCAAGTCATTCAAAGCAGACAGAGACTTCTGAACAACAACCTCAATTGACACCTTATCCTTGGCAGAGGAGATTGATCCTCCAAGGACACACGCAAAGAGACTGCTGGATACACTTAGAGGAATGCAAATGCAAAATGAAGCCTATAAGAAATAAAAGCACAATGGCTACATCACTTCGGCCCCGTGGTCACCAAACCCCTTCCAGTACAACTTTACCATCCTCCCAGCAGCAAGCAAAGCTCTCTGCACGCCAGAACAACTTACAGCAGCAGCCGAAAATGCAATCGGCAACACCTACGCCTTGAACATCTGCTATACTGATGGATCACTGGATTATGATATCCTTGCAACAGCAGCAGCAGCAACAATCATTTCTCCATCAGGCTACAGAGAAAACTGGAGGCTTTCCAACCACGCCTCCACCCTGCAAACTGAGCTAGTGGCGATTGCCAAAACCCCTAGAACACTCGGCCAGTCTACCTGGATGAAATACAACAATCCACACGGATTCAAGAGGAGCCATTCGGGCTCTCAGCAAAAAAGAACCCACTGAAAATGTCTACCTAATCACAGCAATTCAGTACTGTATCTAGCATTAGGTCACCAAAGCAACAATAGGCTGATCATCCTGAATTGAATTCCAACACACTGGAATCATTGGAAATGACGAGGCCGATTACCTAGCCAAGTCTGCAATAATGTGCTAGACAATCAATATCACTTCAACATCACTGAAAACCATCAAGAATCAAAGGATAGCCTTTTACAACATGCAAAAGACAAGTGAAGTAAGGCTAGCCTTTCTTGATGGCTCCAGATTGGCCAAATGGTACATCAAAGCAACTAACCTAATCCCGTATCCTATTACAAGAAATATTCCCCGCTAAGTTGCAGTCATTATTTGCAGACTGCAACTAGGATATCTATGCAACTGGCAAATCATCATCGATATCGACAAGGCCACAGCAGCACAACAGACCGGAAAGACAACAACTGTCGGCAACTGACAGATGAACCTCTGCAACACTACCTATTGCATTGTCCAGAAACAAGCCTACTAAGACAGAACTTCAACTCTAATATTCCTGTAACTGCGACAGCAATCGTAAAACACATTATCCCTTTAAAGTCCACCCTAGGTTTTATGGGAAACTTTAAAAAATCCTTTTAGTAGGTTATTATATTGGTAAATATCAAGACCTTTTTACTCCTATGTATTTTCAAAAAAGTTTCAAAATTAGTGAAATAATTGCATGCAATAAAATATCCCATATAGGTAACTTGGGCAAGTTTAGGCGGACCATGCTCATCTCATATGGGATCGTTTGGGCCATAACGGTAAACTTTTTCATGTTTATACTAAAGTTGATTTGCCCACAAATCATATGATTATTATTGATGAATCACTTTTTTTTGTTCCAATGTATAACAGAAACACAGAGATGGCTTTACAATTTAATTAATATAAGAAATACAATATACAATACAAAACAAAAAGAGTAAAAAAATACACAAAATATAATAAAACTTACTCATAATTATAAAAATTGAAACATACAGTACACACTTACTTACAAACCTTATGAAAGGAAGCAAAGCAATTCCTACTTTTAGTGAGGCATAGGGCCACCTTGCATTCCTCGTACATCCAGCACAAATCTAGCCACGCTGGAGCGGCAGAACAACTTGTACCCCCACTTGTCAGGCTTCTTGGCTACATGCTGGTGAAGGTTACCGGCCCTTGTGCCCTTGTAGGTGACGATCACTTCAATGGAGTGGATAGGGGTCTCGGGAAATTCAGGAACTCTTTTGACCTCGGTGAAGGGGACTCTCACCTTGAAGAATCAATCTTGGGAGGCTGTGGTTGCTGCCTGGTCATTGTCGTTGAAGTGAAGGGAAGATCAAATTGACTTGAAGCGGTTCCTGGACATGAAGTCTGCAACTTGAGGACTCCTGGTCTTCACGGCCCAGAAGTCGACTATGCTAGGGAGGGAAACCAGGCCCATGTACATGATGAGGCAAAGGAAAACCATAAGATCCTCTTCTGATATGTGGAAGTTGCTACTTACATCCTTCTGTCTTGAATACAGGTTGGATTGGAACACAATGTGTTCCCACAATTCAGCTGTGAAGAACTGGGAGAAATATTCATAAGGTTCCCTCAAAAAGTCCGGCTGTGGATGAATGAAGTTTGGCAGGGACTAGATATCAATGTCGTCCTTTTTCCATTCATCAGCACAGACCTCTTATGCTCAACCTCAGCTTCCTCTTCCACAGGCATCTCCTGAGGGACAACATTGACCTTGCGAGCTGAAACAAGAATAAAGTAACATTAGTGAAACAGTAAATGAATCATGTGTGCTTGTGTTTGTGCATGCATGTGTGCTTGTGTGTGCATGCATGTGTGCTTGTGTGTGCATGCATGTGTGCTTGTGTGTGTGCATGTGGGTCTGCATGTGTGTGTGCATTGTGTGTGCTTGCGTGTGCATGTGTGAGTGCATTAATGTGTGCTTGTGTGAGAGCATGTGTGTGCATGTGTATGTCAGTGAGAATGCAAGTAAACAAATAAGTTTTAAAAATACCCATTGTTTACACACCATTTAAAGAGCAACAAAATTTAAAGAACCCTTATAACAACAAGACTTTTAAAAACAATTTTTAAAACAGATATATATATCTCTCTCTCTCTCTCTCTCTCTCTCTCTCTCTCTCTCTCTCATACTAACCTCCAGAGATAGAAGGGTCAAAGGCATCCTCCTGAGTAAGGCCTGCGTCAGGAACATCGGTAGGGTCGTCGTCATCACTGTTAACGTCCAAAGGGCCCTCGTCCACATCACTTCCTTCGGCATCGTCAGGGGCTACCCATGGTGTACAATCCTGAATCTCCAATGCAGCATTGCGATGCCCATAAAACATATGGCTGTGAAACTGCAAAAACATAAAAAAAACAATTCTAAATTCATGTAATGGAAAAAATGTAACTTTGCCTAACAAAAACCTATCATTCAATCCCTTGTAAGTTAATAATTTACATGCACATGAACCTAACATCTCTAAATCATCACTATCATTTTTAGTAAAAATATTCAAAAATTTCTAAACCAAGCACTAAAATAAATTTGTTAGGTGTCGTATTCTATTGGCTGGTTTAACCGTTACGGTCCAAAAGGTACCACGTGGGATGAGCGTGGTCTCTCTAAACTCGACCTAAGTATCCCGCATGTGATCAATACTTTTTTCATTAGTCACTACGACACTTCAGTAACACTAAAGCACTGCAAATCCACATCAAAAGGTAGGCTTCACTATCTCACAGTCACTGTGTACTTACCATGATTACGAAGGTTGGGGGAGTGGGCAAATCTGTGGAGGTAGCTGCGATATGTCTTGACGCTTTTCCAACCAGAGGATGCCTGAGGTGTCTTTCGAACGCCCAACAGTTTTGATGAGAGGGGCAGGCAGCTTTTGATTGGCTGATTCAAAGAGCAGAGGAGTGTAGCTATGAGTTGCCAAAGAGTAAATTTCATTCAAGCATGAACTTGTTCACCTTGAATACCACAAAGTAGGTGTTTTAAAGATCCCGCTCAGGATATTTGGACGTTGAAGTGTTATAGCCTATGTTGATAAATTCTCGGTCTTTTTCCACAGCTAACCTCCAACCCATAACGTAATACTAGCACCAGTATGAAACCTAAGTAACCCAACTTTGAAGTTACCCGTTTTTATCCATCAATCTGCAGAATTCTGAAATGGGTTAGATACAATATTATTCATGATTCTGATTATACTATGTATGGGGCTCAAATTCTATACCAACTCAATGTGACGCAAAAATTGTTTCTATGTCTGGCAACCAGATATGTATATCAGTCGAGAAATGTCAAAAAAGTGAAATTTACCAATTTTTACTCCTCTAATGCAAAATTCTGAAATGGGTTAGATACAATATTATTCATGATTCTGATTATACTATGTATGGGGCTCAAATTCTATACCAACTCAATGTGGCGCAAAAATTGTTTCTATGTCTGGCAACCAGATATGTATATCAGTCGAGAAATTTCAAAAAAGTGAAATTTACCAATTTTTACTCCTCTAATGCAAAATTCTGAAATGGGTTAGATACAATATTATTCATGATTCTGATTATACTATGTATGGGGCTCAAATTCTATACCAACTCAATGTGGCGCAAAAATTGTTTCTATGTCTGGCAACCAGATATGTATATCAGTCGAGAAATGTCAAAAAAGTGAAATTTACCAATTTTTACTCCTCTAATGCAAAATTCTGAAATGGGTTAGATACAATATTATTCATAATTCTGATTATACTATGTATGGGGCTCAAATTCTATACCAACTCAATGTGGCGCAAAAATTGTTTCTATGTCTGGCAACCAGATATGTATATCAGTCGAGAAATGTCAAAAAAGTGAAATTTACCAATTTTTACTCCTCTAATGCAAAATTCTGGAATGGGTTAGATACAATATTATTCATGATTCTGATTATACTATGTATGGGGCTCAAATTCTATACCAACTCAATGTGGCGCAAAAATTGTTTCTATGTCTGGCAACCAGATATGTATATCAGTCGAGAAAAGTAAAAAAAGTGAAAATTACCCATTTTTACCCCTCTATCGCAAAATTCTGAAATGGGTTAGATACAATATTATTCATGATTCTGATTATACTATGTATGGGGCTCAAATTCTATACCAACTCAATGTGGCGCAAAAATTGTTTCTATGTCTGGCAACCAGATATGTATATCAGTCGAGAAATGTCCAAAAAGTGAAATTTACCAATTTTTACTCCTCTAATACAAAATTCTGGAATGGGTTAGATACAATATTATTCATGATTCTGATTATACTATGTATGGGGCTCAAATTCTATACCAACTATATGTGGCGCAAAAATTTTTTCTATGTCTGGCAACCAGATATGTATATCAGTCGAGAAATGTCAAAAAAATGAAATTTACCAATTTTTACTCCTCTAATGCAAAATTCTGGAATGGGTTAGATACAATATTATTCATGATTCTGATTATACTATGTATGGGGCTCAAATTCTATACCAACTCAATGTGGCGCAAAAATTGTTTCTATGTCTGGCAACCAGATATGTATATCAGTCGAGAAATGTCAAAAAAGTGAAATTTACCAATTTTTACTCCTCTAATGCAAAATTCTGAAATGGGTTAGATACAATATTATTCATGATTCTGATTATACTATGTATGGGGCTCAAATTCTATACCAACTCAATGTGGCGCAAAAATTGTTTCTATGTCTGGCAACCAGATATGTATATCAGTCGAGAAATGTCAAAAAAGTGAAATTTACCAATTTTTACTCCTCTAATGCAAAATTCTGGAATGGGTTAGATACAATATTATTCATGATTCTGATTATACTATGTATGGGGCTCAAATTCTATACCAACTCAATGTGGCGCAAAAATTGTTTCTATGTCTGGCAACCAGATATGTATATCAGTCGAGAAATGTCAAAAAAGTGAAATTTACCCATTTTTACTCCTCTAATGCAAAATTCTGAAATGGGTTAGATACAATATTATTCATGATTCTGATTATACTATGTATGGGGCTCAAATTCTATACCAACTCAATGTGGCGCAAAAATTGTTTCTATGTCTGGCAACCAGATATGTATATCAGTCGAGAAATGTCAAAAAAGTGAAATTTACCAATTTTTACTCCTCTAATGCAAAATTCTGAAATGGGTTAGATACAATATTATTCATGATTCTGATTATACTATGTATGGGGCTCAAATTCTATACCAACTCAATGTGGCGCAAAAATTGTTTCTATGTCTGGCAACCAGATATGTATATCAGTCGAGAAATGTCAAAAAAGTGAAATTTACCAATTTTTACTCCTCTAATGCAAAATTCTGGAATGGGTTAGATACAATATTATTCATGATTCTGATTATACTATGTATGGGGCTCAAATTCTATACCAACTCAATGTGGCGCAAAAATTGTTTCTATGTCTGGCAACCAGATATGTATAACAGTCGAGAAATGTCAAAAAAGTGAAATTTACCAATTTTTACTCCTCTAATGCAAAATTCTGAAATGGGTTAGATACAATATTATTCATGATTCTGATTATACTATGTATGGGGCTCAAATTCTATACCAACTCAATGTGGCGCAAAAATTGTTTCTATGTCTGGCAACCAGATATGTATATCAGTCGAGAAATGTCAAAAAAGTGAAATTTACCAATTTTTACTCCTCTAATGCAAAATTCTGAAATGGGTTAGATACAATATTATTCATGATTCTGATTATACTATGTATGGGGCTCAAATTCTATACCAACTCAATGTGGCGCAAAAATTGTTTCTATGTCTGGCAACCAGATATGTATATCAGTCGAGAAATGTCAAAAAAGTGAAATTTACCAATTTTTACTCCTCTAATGCAAAATTCTGAAATGGGTTAGATACAATATTATTCATGATTCTGATTATACTATGTATGGGGCTCAAATTCTATACCAACTCAATGTGGCGCAAAAATTGTTTCTATGTCTGGCAACCAGATATGTATATCAGTCGAGAAATGTCAAAAAAGTGAAATTTACCAATTTTTACTCCTCTAATGCAAAATTCTGGAATGGGTTAGATACAATATTATTCATGATTCTGATTATACTATGTATGGGGCTCAAATTCTATACCAACTCAATGTGGCGCAAAAATTGTTTCTATGTCTGGCAACCAGATATGTATATCAGTCGAGAAATGTCAAAAAAGTGAAATTTACCAATTTTTACTCCTCTAATGCAAAATTCTGGAATGGGTTAGATACAATATTATTCATGATTCTGATTATACTATGTATGGGGCTCAAATTCTATACCAACTCAATGTGGCGCAAAAATTGTTTCTATGTCTGGCAACCAGATATGTATATCAGTCGAGAAATGTCAAAAAAGTGAAATTTACCAATTTTTACTCCTCTAATGCAAAATTCTGGAATGGGTTAGATACAATATTATTCATGATTCTGATTATACTATGTATGGGGCTCAAATTCTATACCAACTCAATGTGGCGCAAAAATTGTTTCTATGTCTGGCAACCAGATATGTATATCAGTCGAGAAATGTCAAAAAAGTGAAATTTACCAATTTTTACTCCTCTAATGCAAAATTCTGGAATGGGTTAGATACAATATTATTCATGATTCTGATTATACTATGTATGGGGCTCAAATTCTATACCAACTCAATGTGGCGCAAAAATTGTTTCTATGTCTGGCAACCAGATATGTATATCAGTCGAGAAATGTCAAAAAAGTGAAATTTACCAATTTTTACTCCTCTAATGCAAAATTCTGAAATGGGTTAGATACAATATTATTCATGATTCTGATTATACTATGTATGGGGCTCAAATTCTATACCAACTCAATGTGGCGCAAAAATTGTTTCTATGTCTGGCAACCAGATATGTATATCAGTCGAGAAATGTCAAAAAAGTGAAATTTACCAATTTTTACTCCTCTGATGCAAAATTCTGGAATGGGTTAGATACAATATTATTCATGATTCTGATTATACTATGTATGGGGCTCAAATTCTATACCAACTCAATGTGGCGCAAAAATTGTTTCTATGTCTGGCAACCAGATATGTATATCAGTCGAGAAATGTCAAAAAAGTGAAATTTACCAATTTTTACTCCTCTAATGCAAAATTCTGGAATGGGTTAGATACAATATTATTCATGATTCTGATTATACTATGTATGGGGCTCAAATTCTATACCAACTCAATGTGGCGCAAAAATTGTTTCTATGTCTGGCAACCAGATATGTATATCAGTCGAGAAATGTCAAAAAAGTGAAATTTACCAATTTTTACTCCTCTAATGCAAAATTCTGAAATGGGTTAGATACAATATTATTCATGATTCTGATTATACTATGTATGGGGCTCAAATTCTATACCAACTCAATGTGGCGCAAAAATTGTTTCTATGTCTGGCAACCAGATATGTATATCAGTCGAGAAATGTCAAAAAAGTGAAATTTACCAATTTTTACTCCTCTAATGCAAAATTCTGGAATGGGTTAGATACAATATTATTCATGATTCTGATTATACTATGTATGGGGCTCAAATTCTATACCAACTCAATGTGGCGCAAAAATTGTTTCTATGTCTGGCAACCAGATATGTATATCAGTCGAGAAATGTCAAAAAAGTGAAATTTACCAATTTTTACTCCTCTAATGCAAAATTCTGAAATGGGTTAGATACAATATTATTCATAATTCTGATTATACTATGTATGGGGCTCAAATTCTATACCAACTCAATGTGGCGCAAAAATTGTTTCTATGTCTGGCAACCAGATATGTATATCAGTCGAGAAATGTCAAAAAAGTGAAATTTACCAATTTTTACTCCTCTAATGCAAAATTCTGGAATGGGTTAGATACAATATTATACAATATTTTACTTCAATATTCTCTATTCTTGGGTAGTGCCATAGCCTCTGTACCATGGTCCTCCACTACCTTGGAGTAGAGTTCTCTTGATTGAAGGTACACTCGGGCACACTATCTTAATCTCTTACTCCTGTTTTGTTTATATAGGCGATATTTATCTTAATGTTTCTGTTCTCAAAATATTCTATTTTTCCTTGCTCCCTATCCTCACTGGGGTATTTTCAATATTGGAGCACCTAGGCTCTTAGCATCCTGCATTTCCAAGTAGGGGTGTAGCTTTGCAAGTAATAATAATAATAATAATAATAATATGTAGGAATGAGAATTTTTTTTTTTCAATGTCTGTGCAGTCATTCAAACCCACGGGTCCAGTCACGGACTGATACAGTGATAGGTCTATTATGATTATCAGTAATAAGGTCCTATCGATACAGGTCGGGACCATTATATATGAGTGGTCAGCTCCCCCAAACGTGCATAAAAAAGGGATACTAACTAATTTCACTCCTTCTTACCAAACCTACAAGCCATGCACCTTAAACAGCCCTATTCTTCGTCAACCGTCACTATACATACAGGTGGCCTCTATCATACATCCACCCACACGTCTACTACTGTAATAGTGATATATTCAATAGATAAGTGAACATTGAAACACTATACAAACCTTCTTTATGTATTTTCGTGTACAAATACCTCCAGATAAACAAATCCGAAAGCATCGTCTGCAACTACCTGGCCTTACTAGTCGATAAACATTTCTTATGTTCAGGTACTATCTTCGGATAGAAAGATTGTACCACTATTCGCGGCGTGTAGAATATAGATATTAGAG
>NW_027171911.1:0-10000 GCF_036898095.1 Palaemon carinicauda
GTGTCAACACATTAACTCTTCGTGTGAAAGTTTGTGACGTCACCGGATGCAGGTGTCTTCCGATTCCGTCACTTATCCAAATTAAAGCAAGTGTACGATTTTTTGGGATATCAGTAATTTGTTCAGTTCTTATCTAAACTTCACCAGAATTGGTCATGTGGACCAACACAGCTTCCTCCAGTGATGGAGATGTTTAACTCAGTTGTTTATATTACAATAAAACTTAAAAACTACTAAAAATGTGTTCAGTAAACCATTCAAATACATTTGAAAACAACTCATACTCAAATGTGTGCTTAAGACAGTAGCACACCAATAAATGGTGGCAGCGCTTAAACTCAAAGACAGCGGTTAAACTCTAAGAATTAGAGAAATATCTTCAAGACTTCAAAATAAATAGCTGTAAAACCAGAGATATATCTTCAAGACTTCAACATAAAAGCTGTAATACCTGATAAAGATCTTCAAGAACTCAGAACTATCTACAAACAATCTACAATTTTGACTAAGTCCAACGAAAATGCTAACACCAACATATGTTAGTCATACAAATAGAATCTTCAATCAACATCCTAGGAAACCCAAGGACTGGCATTCAACTATTGCAAAACATATCCAGGAAGACCTACATTCTACAAGAAACTAGAACGAGACATCGCTAACAAAACATCAAGAGAGAGAGAGAGAGAGAGACGACTCGACCTTCATATATAAGCTAAGTACAAAAGATTTTGTATTCATTTCAGTTTGTGCAGTGAAGTGTAGTTATCACAAGTCGTTAGTCAATTATTACTGGGGTGAGTGAATTCCTAAACTTTTGTTTATAAGAAACTCCGAATTCTCATTTAGAATTTTTCTTTCTTTTGTGCTAATTCCTTTTCTCTTCATAAACTCTTGGGGGGAAATGTATTGGGATTAGTAACATTGTTGGGGGAATTTTATTATACATATGCGTTTACGCAGTGGGCGTCTGTACTCATATAGATATTTTGATAGGATTGAAAGGGGTCAAAGAGATAGAAAAAAAAAAGAATACAGCAGTCATGGCTCCTCCTGTCAGCCCTACCCCTGGACCTAGTGGTGTAGGCCAGGCTAATCCTCCTCCAATTGTGACGCTTGTAAATGCCAGGTCAGCAATCCTTCCTTTTCAAGGCCGTGTCAACGGGTTCTTGCCACAAAATGTGGAGTCATGGATTTCATCCGTTGATGCCCCATTTAAATGCCAAAACAAATCGTAGATCCTTTTGTACAATTACAAGAAGCTAAAAGTTTTATAGATTTTTCTAAGGGGGATGCGAGTGCGTATTTAAGAGGTGTTTCATTTCAGGAAGCAGTTACTTGGGATGATTTCAAAGTTAGGTTACGCGCGATCTATGGGGGTGAAGAAGCTTTGGATGTGGTGTTAACGTTACGAAATACACTTAATCAAGCCACTATGAATCGGCTTAATGTTGTTGAGAGAGCAGCTCTCATAGCTGATAGGCTTAACGAATATCAGGACATTTTAGGTAATTCCACTTGGCGTTACTAACGGTAATATCTCCGTGAAAGATTTTTTACGATTAATGTATTTAACTTGCATGACACTTATGTTGCCTGAAGCTTTAGTGCCGGTGCTTTGATAAGAAGTTAATGCCTGCAAGTACGGAATTGGATGTCTATAAACAGATAAAGAAGCACATGTCCAAGTGTCCAGATCTCGATCCCGTGTTAACTCAAGTTTTTGCTAAGAATGAAACAAAACCACAAACAGTGAACGTAATTAATAATCCAGTAGCGGGAGTGACGTGTTACAACCTGCAAACGTCAAGGTCACATAAGCGCAGACTGTAGAACGAAATTTTGTTCAGTTCACAACACAGGATCACATTCTTATAGTCAATGTTACGCGCGTAAGACACAACAATATCCTAGAAATACACAGTCAATTCCACAGTCAGTTCCATATGGAAATAAAAAGAAAAATCCTCATTTTAACAATAAGAAGAAACAACAAAATGTCAATACAGTTCAGAGTCCGAAACAAACAAACACTTCTTCAAATATCGCTGAGCCTGGGCCGTCAAACCAGACCTCGCAAAGTCAGCCTAATTTTCAGAATGTGCAGAGCAAAGCAAATACCACATAGTTAACTCTAGAGGGGAAGAGAGTGATGTTGGGTCAAGGTCATTTATGTCAACATCAATAGTATTGAATAATCAATTTAATGTTTTATCAGATAATTGTGAGACAATAGATTTTCCTATGAAACACACGGCCGAATTAAGTAAAACAGTGCATGCTCCCGTAGATTTGCAACGAATTCATACAATAATAAGCCAAAATGAGTTACGGCCAACCTTATATGCTGTAAATTTAGAACACAAATCCTTTACGTTATTTTTTGACTCTGGTAGTCCACGTAATATTATGGATTTGAAGACGCATCATTTGTTGTTTTCGAACTTTCCGATTGAAAAATCAGGAATCAGACTTTCAGGTATAGGAAATAATGAATTAAACGTCATAGGCATAACTCATATTCAGTTCAGAGTCGGTAATCGCACGTTTGCCGATACATTTGTTGTTGTGAAAAACATTAATATGTATCCAGCTGTAATTATAGGATACCCATCTATGGGAAATCAAAACATTATCTTAGCTCCTGCAAAGCACGGCGTGTATATCAAAGGGAAATTCTATAAGTCTTCTAATACTTTAAAGTCAGTTTTGGATAAAAAGGAGACGACAAATGTAACCGTAACGTACGTTGAAGAACCAATAACTTGTCTCACTAATAAAGAAATAATACACGCGACCCAGCAGAATTCTCGTTCACCCCGTAATATCATCTTGCACGCAATATATCGAACCAAACATACCTTCGAATTTAATAGTGCAAATAAAGAAAACACTACCGGGATCTGAAATATTAATCCTTTCCGATACTTTGAAAACCAACGGATTGTCTGTCACACAAGCTATTTATACAGTAGGCTCACATCAGCAATGTAATATCGAAGTCTGTAATCATTTAAATAACACTTTAGTAATTCACAAAAATCAACATATCTTGGATGTAGAAGTTTATAAACATCGTATTCTTACCGTTGCTGAAATCAATCACTCTCAATCAGTTGCGGATGAATCCCTTTTACGATCTATTAAAAATAAAATCAGTAAGGACATTCAAGACGAAGAAATTCAGCAGAAAATTTTTGAACTTTTAAATAAATATACAGATGTCTTTTCCACTACGGATGGATCCTTAGGGAAAACAGATGTGATCGAGCATCAAATAAGGTTAAAAGACAAACAGAAAATTATATATGTACCCTCGTACAGACTCCCTATGAAATTCCAGAATGAAATAAATGATGAAGTAGGTAAAATGTTAGAGGAAGGAGTCATTAGAAAATCAAATAGCCCTTATAATTTTCCTTTAATAGTTGTACCGAAAAAAGATCGAACATGGCGTATCTGCGTCGACTTTCGTCGTCTAAACGAGGAAACGATCCCTGATCGATTCCCAGTGCCATGTACTGACGATATTTTGTCTTTGTTAGGTCAGAATAAATATTTTACCAGTTTGGACTTACTTAAAGGCTTTCACCAGATATCATTAGAAGAAGATAGTATCCCATACACAGCCTTCAGCACAGCCAGGGGACATTATGAATTTTTACGGATGCCTTTTGGTTTACGTTGTGCTCCTATAACATTTACAAGAATGATTAACATAGTGTTTGGAGACTTGTTAGGGGATATATTGCATGCCTATATGGATGATCTTGTAATCTTTTCCAACACCTTAGAGGAACATCTACGTAAGTTAGAACTAGTACTACAGAGATTAAGACAACATAACTTAAGGGTAAAGATTAGTAAGTGTGAATTTTTCAAAACAGAATTGATATATTTGGGTTTCATGGTGTCAAGCCAAGGTCTTAAAGTAGTCCATGATAAGGTGTCGGCTATACGTAATTTTCCCATACCTACTAATGTCAAGGGAATACAGCAATTTCTGGGTTGTAGTGGATATTACAGGCGTTTTATACGCAACTATTCAATAATAGCCGCTCCTTTAACTGATCTTACGAAGAAGGGCGTAGATTTCATATGGTCTGAGCAACATCAACAGGCGTTTAATACTTTGAAAGATGAACTGTGTAGTTCTCCTATCTTAAAATTTCCTGACTTCGGTAAGGAATTCTTCATTGCAACAGACGCCTCAGACTTAGGAGTGGGAGGGGTATTGCTTCAGCAATATGATAAACAGTTTTTCCCGATAGCTTTCTATTCTCGAAAATTGAGAACTTCCGAAAGTAAATATGCAGTAATAGACAAGGAAGGACTAGCTATTGTTAATTCGCTAGTGCATTTTAAGTTCATAATTTACGGTTATCCCGTTAAGGTTCTTACTGACCATAAACCACTAACAGAGTTCTTTAAAGGCTTCAATCACAGCCCTAAACGAACTCGGTGGCATTTAATCATTCAAGATTTTGGCGCAAGAATCGGGTATTTACCTGGGAAAGCAAATATCATTGCGGATGCATTATCACGCAACCCCGTGTCATCTTGTACGGAGTCTTTAGCTGAATTAATAGATATATCAACATCCATGCCTATTGTAAAAAATAATATCTGAACAAGAAGATTTAGGCTGGAGTGCTGAATTGTTACAGACTGAGCAAAGAAAAGATCAGAAAATAGAAACAATTATAAATGCTTTGAAAGGCAATCATAAAGGAAAAGAATATATAAAGTATAAGCAGCAGAATTATGTAATCAAAGATAATATTCTGTGTAGAACTGTGACAAGGAAAACCCGCAATACACCACATGTAACTAACGACCAGGTAGTAGTACCAAACTCACTTGTTTCCACTGTCCTGAATTGGTTGCATTCAAATCCATTACATGGACACCCTGGGTTCTCATTAATGTCACAGAAAGCCAAATCATTGTTTTATTGGCATACAATGCTTACAGATATAAAAAGACACATAGCTAATTGTCGCACATGTCAGGAAAACAAAGGGCATACGAAAACACCTGTTAGCTTAGGAGCTTATCCTGTTCCCAATCAACCCTTTGAAAGAATACATTTAGATTTGTTAACAGGATTTTACGAGTCAGACAGAGGGAATAAGCACCTCTTAGTAATTATAGATGCTTTAACTCGATATACAGAACTAATAGCGCTTAAAACTAAAACTGCGATTGAATGCGCTAGGAAGTTTTACGAGTGTTACATTTGTAAACATGGAATTCCACACATGATAATCTCAGACTCGGGTGGTGAATTTAATAATCACTTTCTTATCTCATTGTGTGAATTCCTCAACATAAAGAAGGTTAATACCATGATATATCACCCAGAGTCTAATGGGCTAGTGGAAAGAGCAAATAGGAAGATATTAAATATATTAAGGGTAACACTAGGGGGATCAGACCCCAACTGGGATATTGCAATACCGGCGGCACTGAGTACTCTGAATCATTCATATCATATATCAATTAAAATGTCACCGCATGAAGCATTGTATGGTACCCCAGTTAGAACACCTTTCCATGTATTAACGCCTACAACTAATCTATCAAATCCTTTAAAAGAATGTATAAATGCAAGTATAAGTCGATATGATATCCTTCGAAAGAATTTAGAAGAATCACAAATCATAATGAAAAGGAATCATGATAAAATAGCGAAACCAACTAAAACATATACCGTGGGTGATAACATCTATATTCAAATCAATGTCAGAAAAGGGCTCAACTATAAACTAACACCTAAGTTTGAAGGCCCATTTAACATTTTGGAAATATTAACGGCCAATAGGTTTAGAATTCAAAACGTAGCCCAACCCACGGATGAGAGAATAGTACCATTGTCTCACATAAGAAATTAAAAAGAAGTGAGGAAAAATTTTTAATTTTTGTAACTAAAAAGTTTTCTTTTTAATACAGGAGTAATTACATATATTTTTTCTCGTTACAGGTTTCCAAGATGAATTTTTTGTTGTTGGGAGTGATATTGTTCGCTCAGACATTTTTTTCGTATGGGATGAGTTCTAAGACTAAGAATATATGTTTTAAATATGGCAATATAGTTGAAAGACAAGAAGACATTTTTATTACATCAACCAACGTAATTGTCGAAGTGCATATGCAAGCAATTTTTCTTCAAGAGAATGATGTCACTAGCTTAAGAACCGCCATTTCAAGGTTTTCTGCATCATTGGATGAGTTGCATAGGAGACATTTTCATTTGACTACTAAGAGTTTGCTTGGATCAACATTTAAAGTTGCAGAGATGCTATCTGATGACTTAAAAAATAAGACTGGAGAGACAGGATCTTTGGCTTATGACCTTTTGATGTGGACTGTAGGACACGAACAAAAAGAAAGACGGAATCCGTTCATTTATGCTGCATTAAGCATCTTTGGGTCTGTTGCAAGTTTAGGTTTAGGACTTTCCAATCGTCTTAAAATTAGTAATCAAAATAAGAAAATTGAGTTCTTGACTCATAAAGATGAATTGATTATGTCAGAACTAAGGGATCAGTTAGCTTCAATCAATAAAATTATGGATTTGTTAAATGAACATTCAGATAATATCGTTCAAATTATGGAAGTACAGGATTTGTTAGCAACATTAACTTATTATGATTCAAAGATAGATCACATACATAACAGAATTGCACATTTCATTGAGAAATCCAAGGATTATGTAGAAGCTATCACGTTAGCAACTAAAGGTGTATTGTCGCCCCATTTGTTGCCTATACGTTACTTAAAATTAGTTCTGGAGAACACTAGGGATAAACTAGGCTATGTTCCTTTGTTAGACGAACATAGGTTAGAATTTTATTACAGCCTAATTACAGTAAACGTAGATAATAACAAGGTTAGGATTACAATTCCCTTTGATTCTTCTGATGCCTGGCAATCTTACAGGATATCACCATTTCCGACTTTCATGACGAATCACTCAAATCCAGTAATATCCAGTTTGACAGGACACGTATTGATTTCCCCAGACAAGGAAACATATACGGTCATTAAAGACTTAAATCAATTAACTCACTGTTCAGACGCAATGGATAGAAAAATATGTACAGCTGACTCATTTGAATTCCGTAAAAACTTGATGGATTCATGCGAGTTAGGTATAGTGCTAGACGGTGCTCTCTCCCATACAAGTGAAAATTGTCTGGATAAGCTTTATCCCTTTGACAATAAGGAATTCAATTGCAGACTAAATAATGGCTCGTGGATACGATACGACAAGGACGGCTTCAATATATCATGCCCTGACGGATCCACATCCTACAACCACATCTTCGTCGCAGCAGATGGCTGTATCGGGACTTCCCCGAATTCCATGGTGACTGGCCTACGGACAATCATCAGAGAACGTGCTTACTTCGCGAACTTCACGTGGACCTCTACAACGCCCGCACTTCCTCTCCCCTATAAAGGAAGTGTGGCGAAACACTTAATGAAACTTACCGAAAAGGACCACCTGTCGCCGACTTACACAGAGATTCTTCAACCTATATTACTAGCAGGTTTATTTGGAACGGCGTTAATTTTTATCGCCGTGAACATCCTTGTTTGGCGTAGGTTACGGCACAGCAAGCAGCTACAAAGGAACGAGTTGAATAGCCCTGACAATACCCCTTACCTGATACAATTCAAAGCTGTATGAGTGGCCACCTCATTCGCTAAGGGAGTAATTTGTCAGGATGATGTTTGTATGAAAAGCTGACTAGTACGCTAGTAATATGTAATTAAAGAAATTCTCTACATTTGCATTGTTAAAAAATACATTTAAAATAACATTTAAAAAAATAAATAAAATAAAAAAGGATATAAATCATTTTTTCTCTCGGCATCTAATAAAAATATATCAGCCGGAATGTTAAAAAAGAAAAGAGAAAAAAAAAAAAAGAAAAAAATATAAGATATATAACAGAATCTATGGGCATCTAATAAAATGTATCAGCCCTATATATAAATATATATATATATATATATATATATATATATATATATATATGTACGAAACCGTGGTACGTGTACGTACCAGGAATTCGTATTTGTGCACTGAATATTGAGTATCTTGTTTCTGACAAAGGTAACAATTATTCTTTATCAAGTTACCGAATCATTTGTAAGTCAGAATTTGTTTTGTTTTTTTGGTACCATGTAATCATTTGCTAGCAATGTACCATATATGTGATCTTGGTTTTATCATGCATTTTTCTTTTTGCTTTGGTAATATCTTTTTTGTATGCATTATTGTTATTAGTTTTGATGTGCCTATTTGGACATTCGTCCTCAGTTGGATATAGCTAGTTTTGGACAATGAATGATACGTATGTCCAGTCACACCTAATAACCATGTTTCGGCTTGTTGTTAAATTTTTGTAAAAAAAAAAAAATTGAGATAGCTGGCCGAGCATATGTAATGATTAGAATAGTAATATTACATGTTTAAAACAAATGACGTAATATGTCATGTTGGTTGGAAGAGCTGGCCGTGAGATTTGCTATGGTCAACTCAAATTGTGTACAGGATGTAAGATGCTAAGTTGTCATTCTTTCTTAGTGTCAACACATTAACTCTTCGTGTGAAAGTTTGTGACGTCACCGGATGCAGGTGTCTTCCGATTCCGTCACTTATCCAAATTAAAGCAAGTGTACGATTTTTGGGATATCAGTAATTAGTTCAGTTCTTATCTAAACTTCACCAGAATTGGTCATGTGGACCAACACAGCTTCCTCCAGTGATGGAGATGTTTAACTCAGTTGTTTATATACAATAAAACTTAAAAACTACTAAAATGTGTTCAGTAAACCATTCAAATACATTTGAAAACAACTCATACTCAAATGTGTGCTTAAGACAGTAGCACACCAATATATGGAATAAGGTTACCTTGAGAGAGAGAGAGAGAGAGAGAGAGAGAGAGAGAGAGAGAGAGAGAGAGAGAGAGTAAAAAAGAACTGTCTTCAGAGGACAATTAAACTTTCTTAGATGTTTCCCAGATACAATTTTCAAACGTGAACTTTTGTTCCAGATTTAGAAAATTGTAATAGATTTCCTTTTTCCCCCGTGTAATCGTTATGTTCTAACCAAGAATTCTTTAGTGTGTATTTTAAAAAACGAATAGCCATAAGCAATATTTATTTATCTTTTATGATATTTCAATGGCTGTAGCGAGGAAAGTACAAAAACAATAACAATGTATATCAGTAATAATAAACTTAATCGTTCGCCTTGTTTTGTTCGTTATACAAAGAAACTACCAATATGAATACAAATAAGATTATATTCAGCTTTTCCATTTTGATAAACGTCCTCATTTTAAGGAAATATTACTCTCCATATATAAACCTTGGAGATCAGTTTTTTTTTTTTTTTTTTTTTTTTTAGATTAATTAAATAGAATATTTCCTCCCTCGTTACGTATATCCATCCCTGAATAAATAGTTCTTCCGGCGAGTATAAAGTGAAGCCGGACAGGGAAATATAAGAAAATAGTTCAACATGTTCACGTAGCTTTTGGTGAGATAAATTACATGTTGCAAAACAAGTAATATATTTCATTGTCAAGATCTACACGTTTAGTTAATGTTTTTTTTCCTTCTCCATTTCCGCGTTACGTCTCCATCATCACGCTTCTTTGAGCAATCAATTATATAAATATACTATAATCAGATATTTCTACTTTTCAAATACATTTGTATTAGGTTGTTCTAATGGAAATATGATATACACACCAAGAGGAAGAATTTCTTGTATATTTATTATTTGAAGAAAAGCTTCTACCTCTTCAGTGTCAGCAAGAATAATAGGCAAAAAAAATGTTTTCACAAAAGTTTAAAACATTGAACACTTATCAAGAGAAGTCCGTAATAAAAGCCTTTCGTTACTTTCTTCTTATCAATATCTTTTTGAAAAGATAAGCAAAAATTTCAGGAGGCGTAACAAATATTTTAAACTGAG
>NW_027171911.1:15000-17500 GCF_036898095.1 Palaemon carinicauda
GTTAACAGAACCCATTTACGCCTACCATTTCAAAACTGATTTTGTTTGACTTTTTGTGACATTCTTATCCTGAACCATTAATTCGTAAATTCCTAATTCATAAATCCATAAATTCAATTGCATTCACCTCACCTCTCAGTTATCACTTAACAACTCACTTACACAATTGGTGACCACTGGAGTACCATCTCCCTCCACATTCCTGCTCACTGCTGTACCCTTCTAACTCTTCGACACACACCGATCAAATACTGGCACCCTTTGCCAACAAAAAAAACTCTTCACCTGCATCTAGCGTGCCAAAGTTCAGTTTCGCATCAAAGTTGCGACTTGCTCAAGCACCAATGCAGTTTATCTTCTCGCAGGGATCCCTATGGATACTTTCCAGGTAATCTCAACTTGGTTTTGCCACCAGGTGAATATCACAATAATGTACGACACCCCAAAATACTTTCCTTCTGTGGTAGTACTCACCATGGCCAGCCGCACGTTTAGTCAAACTTTTTCTGCTCTCCCATCAATCGTTGAGGGAACAAAAGACTTCGCTTCGGGAAATGAGCAGTATCGCTCGCCTACAACCTACCGCTTCCTCATGAGGTGCACATACTTTGTATCGTCTTAGTACAACTCTTATCCAAACCTGTACGCACAGCCATACCTGATGTTTATATTTTCCTTATGAAAGCCCTGAGGATCAAAGTCAACGCTCTTATGTAAAGTCAGTTCACCACCTTCGAGACCTCCATCAGTGTCTCCACTCCTTACAAAGAAGAAAACTATTCAACATCGGCGGAAACTAACATAAATGTGGCAATACACAGACACCCATCCCCTGATGTGCCAAAGTGACGATAAAGCCAACCACCACCCACCACTTGCTCATGGCCCAACCAACAACATCTAACAGTCACTTACTGATGTTCATCAGCTGCAGTTATGCCACTACCACTCCTGATTCAGGCCTGCTAAAAAGAAATGTACGGACGGTTATAAGTGGCCAAAAAAAACGTATATGTAATATTTAGTAGCAATCACCTTAGTTGCTAATAATTTTTTCTTTTTGCATGATGCAGGTACGGACGTGAAATTTTTGGTAGACATGGGTGTGTGCCATTCTCTTCTACCAAGGCCACTCTTCTGGACATGACGTAGTCTGTCTAGGCTTCTAACATCTGCCTGATAGCGGCCAGTAGAATGTCACATTTTGGATTGGAAGCACCAGATAATAAGGAAGTTTTTCGTTGCTGATGTCATATTTCTAATTTTTGGTATGGATTTCCTCTTACATTTCCACCTCCTGGTTGATGTCCATCACCAAAGCCTAGTCAATGCAGACTAGTGCTTGTCAACACATCCTCAAACCATTCCCTCAGACCATCTTCTCCAAAATAGTGCTCCCACAGATTCCTAAGCCCACCTCCTCACATCGTACCTTGAAGTTTTTAGTCAAGAGCTTCAGAAAATGCCCATGGTGCTTGCCAAACAGGATATTTATCACCATATCAAGACAAATAGTCTCCCAGTGCTAACCAGATTTGGGTGTTTGGCTTCTGATCATTTGACGGTCAATGACAATCACATGCCGAAAGGGAAGAAATGGTCTTTTGACAAAAAACCCTCAAGCCCATGGTCATCACACTCACACATTGCCCTGAACAAAGAGGGATCCTTACACAGTGTACAGATTACATGCGCCTGAATTTACACACAGAACCGTACCACTATCCCTTCCCAAACAACGCCAATATGACCTCCTACTTGCACAAAGTGAAGGTTTTCTCGAGGCTCAACCTCCTGAAGGGTATCATCAGGTACCCCTGAACCCTGAAGGCATCAACAGGACCTCCATTACCCCCTCCTTCGGTCCATACACCTTCAATTACTCCTTTTTTTACCTTCATAATGTTTGGGTGACTTTTCAATGCTTCATGGATGGCATCTTAGGGGATCTCTCCTTCTGTTCATGTTATGTGGACGACATACTTGTGTTCTATTCCTACAAAGAGGAACACCTTCATCACTCATGCATCGTGCTCAACCGTCTAAAACAGAATGGCCTTGTAGTCCGGTACAACAAGTTTACCTTAGGTGTCAGTGAAGTATAGTTCTTAGGGCACCACATCATCCCTGAAGGAGTCCACGCCCTCCTTAAGAAGGTAGCAGCCATTCAGCACTTCCCCATGCCCTCGACAGAAAAAGTACTACAAGAATTCTTGTGCATAAGAAACTATTAGCACTGGTTCCTGCCAGCAATCGCAGTGAAGTGGTGTTCCTCCATGAAGTGGCATTCGGCAACGTAAAGAATTCGCTAGCAACCGATGCTGCTCTCATTTTCCCCGTGTCACATGATAATCTCCTCTACATCAAAGCAAGCAATGTCCTTTTTGTTGCAGTACCAAAGCAGGTGGTCAATAGCTCGCACCTCTCATTGGCCTTCTACAGTAGAAAGCTCTCCAAGGCAGAATGCAGCTACTCTACCTTCATATGCAAATAGCTGGCA
>NW_027171911.1:22500-30000 GCF_036898095.1 Palaemon carinicauda
TTGGCCCGAGGTACCCTCATTTCATTGAGTGTGCGCTCCGGTCCTCTCTTGGACTGCCTTCCATACCCCATATGAATGGGATATGGTTGAGTGGAAGCCAGAATATAATTCCCCCTTCCACTTACACCCTCTTTCGGGATGTAGGCCGGCAAGGCTGAGCCTTTGCCGTCACCCATCCTCTCTCTCTGCCTTTCTATATAATTGGCTGGCTGCCAGCTGCTAGTAGCTGTTATCGGCCATGTTACTCTGCCGCCACTTGCCATGGGTGTCGCTGATCAACAACCCAACGACGATGAACATACTATGACAAGCTGCCGGCAACGGCCGTCCGGCAGCCAGCCACCCAAAATTTATATAGTTGTCGCCAGTTGCCGGCGGGTCCTACTTGATAGAGGGATCCTTCGGCTGCCGACGGGCGAAGCGGCAACTGCCGACCTGCCACCCAATACTTTGAAGACAGTATCTGTTTCAAATAGCCGAGATTAGGTCCGGCATATGTCGGCTAGGCCGGCATATACCGGCAGGCCAGGCATATGCCAGACTTGCCGGCATACGCCGGAGGGTCCGGCAAATGCCGGCAAGCCCGGCAATACTGGCGACATGCCGCCACCAGTCATTGCTGTAGCCCAAAAGTTTTCCAACCTACAAGGGGTTCATGGGCAGCCAATTGTGAGACCATCACTTTTAGGGAGTGATTCTCCCTACCAATTGATGGTTATTATCCATTATTTTAATCCCCTATATTGAACATGGAAGATTGTGTTAAGAAGACACCTTATATCCAAGGATATTATCTTCCCCTTGAATTCATTATGAATCTTTAGTTCAATATTGGAGGAGGTCTTAGCAATGGGCTGGACAGGAAACATATGTAGGTATCTTTCTTACTTTCTAGCTTACTCTATCCAAGCTAATATTAAATAAATAATAATTAAATATTAATTAAATATTAATTAAAATATGTATGCTAAAATCAGAATTTCACCGAATACTTATAGCTTTTCTTTCTTTACAGGAGGAGCATCCCGTGTGCGGGAACAACTTTTGCAGGGTCCGTAGTAAGAGCTTCTACGGACATGGCATGTGCAGGGCCCATGCTCGCTGCGCAGTCACCAAAGGGGCTCTCAAGTACTGGGACCCACAGGTATGTACCGTTTGTGGCAAACTGATTAAAGAGGCTTTTGATGATCAAAAGTCTACTGAGTCTAGGGATGCAGCAAGGGACACGCTGCGAAAATGGGTCAGGTGCTTTCAGAAGAACACCTCTGGCCCATACCTTCCTAATGAGAGGATGAAGGATTGTCAGTTCCCTAATGGATCTGCGGATGCAATTGTTCCCCAGGCTCAATCTGAGATCCCCTTAGTTCAGATTCCGGTAGAACCTGATGTTTCGGATGCCTTTCAGAGCATCCAATTAGAGGACAAAATGTCTATTGTCTCGGAGGAGTCTGAGAACAATCTCCTAGTGGATGAACTGGAGCAGGAGGATGAGATACCTCCTGAGACTGAAGTCGAGATAACCGAAACGATTTCGGTATCATCTGCAGCGGTGACTGAACCGACGCCATAGACTTCTTCCACTGCACCCCAGTTGGATTTCATTACAAGTACGCTACATTCGCTACTGTCCATGGTGCAGAACATTCAGAAGAAATTGTCCGAGAATGAAGCATCTTTCCAGACGGAGATTCATCAGCTAGTTGCATCACGTTTAGCCCCGAAGAAGTTAAACATTAAGGACCTCCCCGCCTTCTATGTCGTGGGGGTGGGGGGGGGGGGGGTGGGGGGAAGATCTTCCTCTCAGAGAAACTGGGAACAGTTCCAGTAGAGGAAATCGAATTTTGGCCAAGTAAAGGGGCCTATCCGGATTGCTATGTCCGTCTGAAGACGGAACCAGCATCCAAGGAGGAAACAGAGCCGAAGGAGACGATTTTCCTTGAACTATCTAAGGCACAGGCCTTATATAAAACCACCTTGAAAGAGACGGCCTTTACTAGTTCAAAGGTGCCGGCTCTCAGCAAAAAGCACCCATCCTTTATTGCTGGCTCCGAACGTGCCTTCCCCTTTATGGACAAACGGGTTAAGGCAGCCTTAAAGGCAGTGAGGCTGGGAACCCTTGCCCTACACTTGAAGAGTGTAGACCATTTTCCCTCGCCTTCCTTTCAGATGATAAGGATTGGAAGGATATCCATAACACCTTCACAGTTGGGAATCTAGAGGCAGATATCGCTGGACGGCAGTTCAACGAAGATCTCTCGAAGCTGTCAGAGTTTCTCCTGCGCAGGGATCAGGAGACTAAGGAACTTCTCCCTGCTTCCATGTCTCTGCAGACTGGCTTAGAGACTATGGCAAGCATCCCAGACACCCCAGATATGTACATGGTCTTTGCAAAATAACATTTGGCAACAGTCACCAAGGATTTGTACAATTTTATTAAAGCCTGAAGGGTTTGCAGGGAGTTTTTGTTAGCTTCTGCTACAGTGAAGCATAAATCAAGGAAGCTGATAGCTTCCAATATCTGGGGAAAAGACCTCTTCCCAAGTGAAGTGGTCAAAGAGGTCGTAGATAAAGCCGCTTCGGAGAATAGGAATCTCCTCTCCTAATTGGGCTTGTCCTCTAAAAGGAAATCTTCCGCTGATGAGGGTCCACAGCTGAAGAACAAGGCAAAACGACCAAGAGTGCCCTCTCAGCCAAAGCAACAGCAACAGCTTCCGATAGCCACGATGCCAAAGACGGCGGCACAACAGGCCACCACCTTTCAACTGGTGCCCCAACACGCTGGCGACCCAATCCCCCGTGTTCACCCCAGTATTTGAAAGGCAATCAACTACCTTTAAGACGAAGTCTTGAGGTTCCTTTCAAGGATCCTCTAGATGCCCTTTCAGAGGTATGGGCAACAGAGGTGGAAGTGCCCGAGGAGGCAAGTCCTCCAACCAGCACTCCAAGTGAGATGCTGCCGATAGGAGGTAGACTTCTCCACTTCCGGGATCGTTGGACCTTTGATCCCTGGGCCCACAGCCTAATCAAGAAAGGACCAGGGTGGAGCTGGAGCTCAACTCCACAAAACTTCCCTCAATTCTTCCAACACTCACCCCGTGTACTGGAAAGAATATGTTCAGGAACTCTTGAACAAAATAGTTATACGGAAGGCAAAGTCCATTAGATTTCAAGGAAGGCTATTTTGTGTTCCGAAAAAGGATTTGGAAAAGCTCAGAGTCATTCTGGACTTATCACCACTCAACAAGTTCATAGTGAACCACAAGTTCAGAATATTGACGCTTCAGCACATAAGGACCCTTTTGCCCAAACGGGAATTCACAGTCTCTATAGACCTGACTGATGCATACTGGCATGTTCCAATCAACCATCAAGTTTCCCCCTATCTAGTATTGAAACTATAGAAAAGAAAGTAAGCTTTCAGAGCCATGCCCTTCGCCTAAATATAGCCCAAGGGTATTCACAAAGCTTGCGAATGATGTCATTCATCAAATATACCTGAAAGGAATCCAGGTAGTACCCTACCTGGACTATTGGCTGGTGTAGGCAGCATCCGAGGAAGAATGCATGCAAGCCTCCAAGGAAAATGATCCAGTTCCTGGAACACTTAGGATTCAAGATCAACTTAAAAAAGTCTCGGCTTTCTCCAGCTCAAAAGATCCAGTGGCTGGGTGTCCATTGGGACCTACAGTCACGTTGCCTTTCCATTCCATCAAAGAAGAGCAAAGAGATAGCAGGATCTGTCAAAAGAGTCCTTCAATCCGACAGGATATCAAGAAGGCAACAGGAGATAGTATTGGGGGTCCCTCTAGTGGGCCTCAGTGACAGATCCAGTAATGAGAGCACAATTAAAAGATGCATCAGGAGATTGGAGAGAAAATACGCAATCAAACGCTCGAATAGATCTACAAAGACCGATACCAAATCGTCTGCGATCACTACTCAAGCCATGGTCGGTAGCCAAGAACCTAAGAAACAAGGTACCCTTGAAAACACCTCCTCCAGCAGTCACCGTTCATACGGATGCCTCGAAGGAGGGGGGTGGGGAGGTCAATTCTCATCGTCGGAAAGTCCAAGGAACCTGGTCTCCCCTCTTCAAGTCCTTCCACATAAAATTTTCTGGAAGCCATGGCAGTTTTTCAATCTTTGAAAAAGCTGAAGCTTCGCTGCTCAATCCACATCTGTTTGCTTCTAGACAGCGAAGTAGTAATGAGATGCCTAAATCGACAAGGCTCGAGATCGCCTCACGTAAATCAAGTGATATTGGCCATCCTTCTTCTAGCCCAGAAGAAGAGATGGCACTTGTCAGCAGTCCACCTTCAAGGGTTCCGCAATGTGACGGCAGACGCTCTATCCAGGGTCAACCCGATAGAGTACGAATGATCTTTAGACGCAAGATCATTCTCTTTCATTTTACGCAAAGTCCCAAGACTACAGATAGACCTCTTCGCAACGAGCGATAACAAGAAGCTACCCCAGTATGTAGCCCCGTACGAAGATCCTCTAGCGGAAGCGACAGACGCAATGTCCATAGATTGGAACAGGTGGTCTAAGATCTACCTGTTCCCTCCAACTAACCTTTTGCTAGAAAGCCCTCGACAAACTGAGATCCTTTGGGGGAACAGCAGCAATAGTGGCCCACAAGTGGCCCAACAGCGTTTGGTTCCCTCTGATAACGGAACTACGCCTGAAGCTGATCCTGTTGCCGGAACCAGTTCTGACTCAGCAAGTGCAGAAATTGATTATCTGCTTCATCAGAGAAAACCCAGAACCTACATATCATGATTTTCTCGCCCTAGCGGTCAAGAAAGGGTTTGGGATTTCTAGAGACAATATTAACTTCTTAGAAGAATACAATTCAAAGTCAGTAAGAAGACAATATGAGTCTTCCTGGAAGAAATGGGTGGCCTTTGTCAAGACGAAGAATCCTGAGGAGATATTTACGGATTTCTGCTTGTCCTTCTTTATCCATCTGCATGAACATGGTTTAGCAGCTTCTACGATTACTTCATGTAAATCCGCCCTAGCCAGACCAATACTATACGCCTTCCGGGTAGACTTCTCTAATGAAATCTTCAACTAGATTCCTAAATCCTGCGCTAAACTTCAGCCTGCAGCTCCTCCAAAGCCCACTTCATGGTCTTTGGATAGAGTTCTTCACTTAACTATACCCTGAACAATGAAGATTGCTCTCTGAAAGGCTTGACTGAAAAGGTGATATTCTTATTTGCACTAGCCTCAGGAGCCAGAGTTAGCGAAATAGTGGCTCTCTCGAGGGATGATGGCCACATTCAGTTCACAGAAATCGGAGAACTGAACCTCTTTCTGAACCGTCGTTTCTCACCAAGAACGAGCTGCCCACTAAGAGATGGGGTCCCTGGAGAATCTACCCTCTGAAGGAAGAAGCATTCCTCTGCCCAGTGGATTGATTAAAGGTCTATATTCGTAGAACTTCAGACTTTAAGGGAGGTCAGCTTTTCAGGGGAGAGACTCTGGTTCAACGTTATCCTTGAAACAGATATGGGCGAAAATCACCTATTTTATACGCAGAGCGGATCCAGACAGTACACCCGCAGGTCGTGATCTGAGAAAAGTTGCCTCGTCTGAATTTCTTTCAGACAATGTCGTTTGAAAGCCTGCGTGCTTACACTGGTTGGAAGTCTTCCTGAGTTTTCTTCAAGCACTACGCGAAGCAATTACAAGAAATAAAATTTCATGTGGTAGCGGCAGGCAGTGTTATAAAACTTGCCGCTTGATTACTGCGAAGAACTGTGCACTAATTGGGACTTTTAGTGAAGGGTGTACATGATAGACTTTTAAGGTATATCATGTTGAGTATTATGATTAGGAAGACACTATAGACTGTTCTATCTATACAGGTGACATCAAGCATAATAAGCTGACACAAGTGCCAGGCATTCTTATATGAACAGTGTTCTTAGTAATAACAGCATACATAGTGAAATATTATATTTCCCTTTGAGTGGCTAATGTTTCCTTTTCAAGTGAAACTCATTTATTTTCTCTTATTACTGTTTATTACTGTTTATTAAGATGTAATTGATTACAACCATGATTTCTATTTTTGTAATAAACAATAGAAGAAATCTTTGCGTCTCTTTCGCCTCAAACATTCAAAAAATATGTATAAATCAGAATATCCTTGATTCTCTTAATATTTAAGGAAATATTTGGGAACTATGGTTTCTACCATTCCAAGCAAAGATGTAAGAACTGTTTGTACTAACTGTTTATTTTATTGATTTAAGGTTTCCTACATGGATACAAACCTGTCTGTCTCTTTATATCCAGACTTGGGAGGATTCAGTAACTTATACAGGACTATACCATCTAAGTACAAACTAGGCTTTACGTATATAATGACACTAAAATATATACTGTTTGCTAGTTTGTTCCTTGAACTCACAATCCTCGGGATTTTTCCCAAAGTCTACCTACACTTTTCCCTGTAGGGGGCAGGAAAAACTGACAAATTTTATAATCAGTTAATTGATGTATATTCAAATTCTTTATTTCAGCTGTAGAGCCATATACAAAATATTACAATAAAAATAATAGTTATATACAAATATAATAGGAGTAAAACAGAAGGTCTAAACACAGAAAATGTGTTTAGACCACTCTTTAAAAACTAATGATTTTTTAAAACTATCACTGTTAAAAATTGCACAAATTAAGTGGTTTTTTGAACTCTTTGCTCTCTGAAACAAACTTAGAATACATTTTCTCACTAATTCATCAAATGTTGGTATTCCTAAAGAAACAAAGTGTCCACTTACTCTCGAAAACCTTTCTATTCCCATCAGGTACCTAAAAGAGTCATTGTAACATATCTTAAGTTTTTGTAGGGTTTCCTTTTTACATTTCATTGCCAGAGGCATAAATACAGGGAAGTACAGAAAGATCTGAACAAATGTACTTTTGCCTCATCATTGCACATATGAAAGTTCCTTAGCAACATATTGCCTCGCAAGCATTGCCCTCGATAGAGTGATGCAATATGGTCATCGTCCTTTAGATTGTCATTAATATTCATGCCAAGATATTTACATGACTTAACGACTTCCAGCTTGACGTCATTAATATAGAGTGACGGTTCACTAAATGATATAAAATTACAGGGTTTTATTACAAGAACTTTGGTCTTGTCAGGATTGGCTTCAAGATAATGGTACTTCAAATATGCCATACTTTTATCTATGAGTATTTGCAACGCTTTTAAAGATGGGGCTAAAAGTATTATATCATTTGCATAAAAGATATGATTCACCTTAACCTCTCCCACTGTACAACCATCTTCCCTGCTGAGGACCTTTGTACTTAGTCATCCACATATACGGCAAACAGAAGTGCTGATAGAACACTACCCTGTCTAATACCACAACTGGGTTTAAAAGGAGAGGAAAGACTATTACCCCACATTACCCTAAAGTCCTGAGTTTTGTACCAGTAGTGTAGCAGTGCTATAATGTAAAATGGCAC
>NW_027171911.1:42500-67500 GCF_036898095.1 Palaemon carinicauda
GTCGTTCTACATCAGGACCTAGTATAGTTTAGGATGTAGAATTGACTCAGCCCCTTGCCGGCCGGCAGAGCTGGCCGGCAGGGGTCTTACTGTACTGTACGTCGTTCTACTTCTGGACCTAGTATAGGTTAGGATGTGGAATTGACTCAGCCCCTTGCCGGCCGGCAGAGCTGCTGGCCGGCAAGGGTCTTATGTTTTCGAGTGCTGCCCGGACCTCTCTTGGTCCCTCATCCATGCCTGCCGGCAGAGCCGGACGGCATTGGTCAAGGAAGCCTGAATTAGTTTCTCCCCTTCCTTATATGCACTCTTTCGGTTGCCGGGCTTGGAGGTTGTGTACACTCTTATCCCGGCATCCATTCTATTTTTCTTCTAGTGCTGTACCTGTCCCGGCTGCCGGCCTATGAGGCCGGCAGCCGGGCAGGTGTAGTCCTCTGGTTCTTTTGCTGCCAGCTGGCATCGGTCTTGTACCTTTGCCGGCCGGCTTATGTCAGCCCTTGTCTGCCGGTCACCAAGAGTGTGGCCGGCAGCTGGGTACTACCTTGTGTAGTTGCTGGCCGGCAGCCATTGCCGGGCAACACTGGCTGTTACCGGCTGGCTGTTACCGGCCGGCAGTTGCTGCCGACCGGCACAGGCATTTGAACCAGAGTGCTGCCGCCCTATAGCTGTTACGTAGTATACTTTAAAGCTAGTTGTGGTGTGTGCCGGCCGGCAAAGGCAGGCCGGCACACATCCCCCTATACTGTACTAGTATTCTTCAGTATAACATATACAGTAAGAAGAAAACTATGGTAAGGGTTTTGGTACAGCACTGTGTCTTCTAACACTATTGTTTTTTCTTGCACATCCCTTTGCTGTTGCCCTACAGATAGGAAGCTGAGTTCTTCCCTGTCTATTATCCAGGATTTTAAAATCATTGCTTAGGTGTGAGCTCCACCTGTTTCCTCTGGAAACCTTGCATTGGTTACTCTAGAAGAGATAAACCATTTTGATTTTATTATCTGGAAGGCTGCAACAATGGGTTGTGAGGGAAACACAAGTGTGTGTCTTTCCTTTCTGAATTGTTATGCTATACTATGCATATCCAGTGATACATAGTTCACTTGATACTCATGGAAATTTCTTCTCTTTACAGAAGGACACTCCGAAGTGGGGAAGTGCTTTCTGCAATGTCAGCAGCAAGAACCTCTGCGGACATGAGTAGGAGACACGCAGCATACGCTGTCTCCAAGGATGATCTCCGGTATTGGGACCCTCAGGTATGTACTGTGTGCACTAACCTGATTACTGAGACATTTAAATAGCTAGGAAGGAGCTTCGTATCTGGGTAAGGGGCTTCCAAAAGAACACTTCTGGCCCTTATCTTCCAAGTGAGAAGATGAGGGCGTATCCTTTCCCTAAGGCATCAGCTGATGCAGTGATTCCCCAGCCTCAAGAGGAGATCCCCTAAGTTCAGATCGAGGTAGATGCTGAAGTCGTGGTCGCGATGCAAGACATCCAGCTAGATGACAGGATGTCTGATGTGGACGGGTGTCAGGAGGAAGACCTGGCAGAAGCCCAGGATGAAGTTCAAGCCCCTCTACATCGGCCGGTCTCCCAGTAGAGCTGAGACAGGCCCTCTCTTCTATTGTTGGAATGATCCAACAAATGCAGAAGGAGAATCAGGAGAAGGCGGCTGCAATGGAACTGCGAATGCAGTACCTTGCAGAATCACATGGGCCCCAGAAAAAGCTCAATGTGAAAGACCTTCCCTTGTGCTCAGATGCTAACCCATGGAGGTATGCTGAGCACATGCCGATGACGACTGGAAAGATCGTCATCTCGGATAAGCTGGGCTCAGTTCCCCTAGAGGAGGTGGAATTCTGGCCCAGCAAGGCATCATATCCAGACTGTTATGTCCGGCTGAGGAAGGAACCAGCTTCAAAGGAGGAGACAGAGCCGAAGGAGGTCATAGTGATGGACCATGCTAAGGCTCAAGCTCTACTTTCATCCTCGATGAAAGAGAGGGGCTTCTCTAACTCAAAGGTAGCCGCATTGAATAGGAAGCTCCCTTCCTTTGTGTCCTCGCCTACTAGAGCCTTCCCCTTTTTACAGAAAGGGTTTCTGGCTGTACTAAAAGCAATCGAGGCCGGCAAGTCTTGCCCCTCCCTAGAGGAGTGTAAACCCTTGTCGCTGGCCCTGCCTATGGACCACAAAGACTGGAAGGACGTCCATCTTACGTTCTCAGTGGGAAAGTTGGAGGCTGATATTGCCGGACGTCAGTTCGGCAAGGACCTCCCCAAGCTGTCTGACTTTCTTTTGCGAAGTGAGTTCGATACAAAAGAAAGACTGACTGCCTCAATGTCTCTTCAGACTACTCTCGAGACGATGGCAAGTGCCCCCAAGATCCATGAAATGTTCATGGTAGTGGCCAAGCCTCATCTGGCCACAGTGACGAAGGACCTTTATGGCTTCTTCAAGGCAAGGAGAGCTTGTAGGGAGTTCGTGTTTACCTCGGCTACGGTGAAGCACGAGCCAAAGAAACTAATCTCCTCCAACATTTGGGGAAAAGACCTTTTCCCTACCGACTTGGTCAAAGAAGTTGTTGATAAGGCCGCCTTGGAGAATAGAAACCTTCTCCAGAAGTGGGGCCTGGCTATCAAAAGAAAGTCTTCCCCGGATGAGGGTCCTCAACCAAAGAGGAAGACTATGAGGACTAGGCTACCGTCTCGGCCAGCCAAGCCTCTTAGACAGCAACAGCAACTGCAATTGCCATTGCCCCCAGTGCCCCAGATCGTGGCACAAACCCCGACCACCTTTCAGTGGGTACCCCAGGCCGTGTCGACACAGTCCACGGCATTCACCCCAGCGTTCGAAGGGCAGTCTACTTCCTTTCGAGCAAAGCCTAGAGGAGCAGCCAGAGGCTCGTCTAGACGCCACTCAAGGGGAAGGGATTCAGGGGTGGTCGTGGTCAGGAAGGCAAGACCTCAGGACGGCAGTCCAAGTGAGGTGATACCGGTAGGAGGGAGACTTCTGAAATTTCGGGATCGGTGGACCTTCGATCCCTGGGCCACAGCCTACTCAAGAATGTACTGGGCGAGAGCTGGTACAGCACTCCACCCCCGTGCCTTCGATTTTCCAACACTCCACCCCCGTTATGGAGGAGTACGTTCAAGAACTGTTGGAGAAAAAAGGTGATCTGAAGGGTGAAGCCCATCAATTTCTAAGGGAGGCTGTTTTGTGTTCCCAAGAAAGACTCGGAAAAGCTCAGAGTCATTCTGGACTTGTCGCCACTCAACAAGTTCATAGTGAATTGCAAATTCAAAATGCTAACACTGCAACACATAAGGACCTTACTGCCCAAGAGTGCATATTCCGTCTCTATAGACTTGTCAGACGCCTATTGGCACATTCCAATTAGCCATCGACTCTTCCCCTACCTAGGGTTCAGGCTACAACGAAGACTATACGCCTTCGGAGCCATGCCATTCGGGCTAAGCATAGCCCCAAGGATTTTTACGAAGCTTGCGAGCATAGCTCTCAAACAATTACGCCTAAAGGGAATTCAGGTAGTAGCCTACCTGGACGACTGGTTGGTGTGGGCAGCATCCGAGACAGAATGCTTGCAAGCTTCCAGTAAAGTGATCCAGTTCCTAGAGTACCTAGGCTTCAAGATCAACAGAAAAAGTCTCGACTTTCTCCATCTCAAAAGTTCCAGTGGCTGGGAATCCACTGGGACCTTTTGTCACACCGTTTCTCCACCCCGGCGAAGAAAAGGAAGGAGATAGCGGGTTCTGTCAAGAGACTTCAAGATTCCGAAAGGATATCAAGACACGAGCAGGAGAGAGTATTGCGCTCTCTCCAGTTTGCTTCGGTGACAGACCCAGTGCTAAGAGCACAGCTAAAGGATGCAATCGGAGTTTGGAGAAGTTATGCATCAAACGCGTGAAGAGATCTGAGAAGACCAGCCGCTTCGGCTAAGTACTCTTCTCAGGCCTTGGTCCCAAGCCAGACATCTAAAGAAGTCGGTTCTTCTTCAGCCACCTCCCCCGTCAGTGACGATTCACTCAGACGCCTCGAAGGAGGGATGGGGAGGTCACTCTCATCGGAAAAAAGTCCAGGGGACTTGGTCCAGGCTATTCAAGACATTTAACATAAAACTTTCTAGAAGCTAGGGCAGTGCTCCTTACCTTAAAGAAAGTCTCCCCGCGTCACTCGATCCACATAAGGTGGTGATAGACAGCGAGGTAGTTGTGAGATACTTGAATCGAAAAGGATCGAGGTCACCACCTCTTAACCAGGTGATGTTGGCCGTCTTCCGATTGGCGGAAAAGAAGAAGTGGTACCTGTCGGCAGTTCACCTTCAAGGAGTCCGCAATGTGACAGCGGACGCTCTATCCAGGTTCACACCGATAGAGTCGGAATGGTCCTTAGATGCAGGATCATTCTCCTTCATTCTGAATCAGTCCCAGAACTGCAGATAGACCTCTTTGCGACGAAAGACAACAAGAAGTTGCCCCTGTACGTGCCCCGTACGAGGACCCCTTAGCGGAAGCAGTGGACGCGATGTCCCTCGACTGGAACAGATGGTCCAAGATTTATCTGTTCCCTCCTCACAACCTTCTGTTGAGGGTCCTCAACAAACTGAGATCCTTCAAAGGGTAGCGGCAATAGTGGCCCACAAGTGGCCGAACAGCGTGTGGTTCCTCTTGGCATTGGAACTGTAGCTGAAGTTTGTACCACTACCAGATCCAGTTCTGACCCAGCGAGTCCAGAAGTCAACTGTCTGCGCTTCATTACAGAAAACCCGGACCCTGCAGCTCATGATTTTCTCTCCTTAGCGGTGAGAAAGCGTTTCGGGATTTCGAAAGCCAGTATAGACTTCCTTGAGGAATATAAGTGCAAATTTACTAGAAGGCAATATGAGTCATCTTGGAGAAAATGGGTGGCCTTTTGTCAAGGCGAAGAATCCGCAGGAGATCTTGACAGACTTCTGCTTATCTTTCTTCTCCACCTCCATGGTCAAGGATTGGCAGCGAACACGATTTCATCGTCTAAGTCTGCTTTGACAAGACCCATTCTATATGCCTTCCAGGTCGACCTAGGTAACGAGACCTTTAATAAAGTCCCGAAAGCCTGTGCTAGGCTCACATCTTCATCACCTCCAAAGCCCATTTCATGGTCTTTAGACAAGTTCTTCATTTCGCTTCTCTGTTGAGCAATGAAGAGTGTGCGTTAAAGGATTTGACACAAAAAGTTATTTTCCTATTTTGCACTCGCGTCCGGGGCCAGGGTTAGTGAGATTGTAGCCTCTCGAGAGAGGCAGGTCGTGTTCAGTTCCTGGATGGGGGAGAACTGAACCTGTTTCCGGATCCTACGTTTCTCGCCAAGAATGAGTTACCCACCAACAGGTGGGGTCCCTGGAGAACCTGCCCTCTGAAAGAAGATGCATCTCTATGTCCAGTAGAATGCCTAAAGGTCTATCTTCATAGAACTTCAGACTTCAAGGGTGGTCAACTATTCAGGGGAGAAACATCAGGCTCAAATTTATCTCTGAATCAACTCAGAGCGACAATCACATATTTTATTCGCAGAGCGGATCCTGACAATACACCCGTAGGTCACGATCTGAGGAAAGTTGCCTCATTCTTAAATTTCTTTAATTGTATGTATTTTGAACATCTCCGTTCATACACTGGCTGGAAGTCTTCCAGAGTGTTCTTTCGCCACTATGCGAAGCAAGTAGAGGAACTAAAAGAGATCTGTGGTAGCAGTGGGTCGCGGTGTTAACCCTACTGTTTAACTCTGCGAGGAACAGTGGTCTTAATTGGGACGATTAATTCCAGGGTGAGTGTGTAGTTACATACTGTACTACAAACTAAGTGAGGGCACTGTGTTGCCCATCCAGACTGTTCCATTTCCGAAGGTGAACCTAGCATAAGTGCAGACATGTGTGCCGAGCGTTTCTAACGCTAATGTCATTGATTTGTAATACAGGCTTTTATGACTTTGATACCTCGGTATCTTAAAAGTGGCATCTAATGTGTTTTCTTTCAGACAAACAAGCTCTGTTTACTATCATACTTATGCTTAAAGTTTTGGGTTATCCTCTTCTTATGTATAGATATATATATAATTGTGGTTAACCTGTCTATTTATTGCCTGTCAATAATCTGGTTCTTGAGAACCTTGCGTCTCCTTCACCTGTGTCAATTTATTGGTATAATTGAGCATTCATTCTATGTACCTTATCTGGGATAATTCTAATAGAATTGTTCCTTTATGCAAGCTATGTTGCATTGGTTTTCCTCCCATGCGGATATAAAACATTTGTCCAATACAAGTATTGTGCGGAGAACTGGTCGATATTTCATATTGACGCAGTGGTTCTTTACAAACTATGCATTACTTAATATAGGGCGAGACCACTATATTAGCTTGCCAGGTATTCATACATAGATATATGTACTCTTCGAGACTTTTCCAGAGTCTAGTAGGACTCTTCCCTGTAGGGGGCAGGAAGCTCTAACATAGTTTATAGTTAGTTGAAAAGATGTATAACGGTAACATCTTAGGTCTCTAGGTCTAGTCGACCGGGAAAAAATTACCTCCGGGGAGTACGGCACGTTCTGAGAATCCACAGATACAGTAATGCTCTGGTACACTTCCATCAGGACGACATGGCTTGAGCCCAAAAAACGGATTTTGAGCGAAGCGAAAAATCTATTTTTGGGTGAGATGGCCATGTCGTCCTGATGGACCCGCCCTTGCCTTTCTAAGAAAGGGCTGTAGGACCCCTCCCTACATACAGTATCTGTAGCACCTCGTGTACGCTACAAGGAATACAGATGGCGCCAGGATTAGCGCCAGGATTGGCGCCAGGCACGCATACGAATCGGGGGATAGGGAAGCCTTGGGAGCGGCTCCCCTTTTTCTTTCCCGAATTCGTATCTCGCCAATCACCTCCTACGAGACGAAATCTCTGTCCAGGATGTAGATTGCCATGTGACGTGTCTAGAATACGTCCTCTGATATGTTGCGATATCCCTTTCACGAGGGATACTCGCTCCAGGAGTTAGAATTCTGGTATCTTAAGGTAAATTCTCTGGGAATATCGCCGTAGTTGTAATATACCCTAGGAAGGTACCCTATAGGAACTTCCATCAGGACGACATGGCCATCTCACCCAAAAATAGATTTTTCGCTTCGCTCAAAATCCGTTATATATATATATATATATATATATATATATATATATATATATATATATATATATATATATATATATATATATATATATATATATATATATATATATATATATATGCCCACATATACACATGCATATTTACACATCTATACACACATACATATATATATATATATATATATATATATATATATATATATATATATATATATATATATATATATATATATATATATATATATATATATATATATATATATATATCTTACTTATAACTGTAATCGAACAGTTTAACATGTTTTTTTTTCAAAAAGGCTCATAAAAGAAACACAGGAAATATGAATAAATCACACTATATTTCGGTCAATAAACATCGACCCTCTTCAGGATGTGAAGTAAAAAAAAAATATATATATATGTATATATATATATATATATATATATATATATATATATATATATATATATATATATATATATATATATATATATATATATATATATATATATATATATATATATATATATATATATATATATATATATGATACTCTAATTCTAGCGAAACTGAAGTTCGCTATAAAAAATAGACGAGTGCTAGCTAGACTGGTATTTTTTTCTTTATGTTTAAAAAGGGGCTGGGGTACAATAACTTACATAGCCTATCAGTCTATTAAAACGTTAAGTATTTTTGGGCTCACGCCATGGTGTCCTTTTGGAAGTTCCTTCATTAGTAGCTTCCTAGGTATATTCGACTACAGTGATTTATCCCAGAAAATTTACCGAAGGTATCCAGAATTCTAACTTCTGGAGCGAATATCCCTTAAAATTTAAATAGGGAAATCGCGTATATCAGAGGACGTATTCTTGACACGTCTCATAGCTATCTACATCCCCAATAGCGTTTTTCGCTTCGCGAGGGAAAAAGTGGTAAGAATATAGGAGAGTCGTTAAAGAGGCAATGCTCTCAACACTCCTACTGTACTGTAAATAGTGCGCCGAATCGCCACCGCAAGGTGACACCAAGCCATTCTTTCATTTGTAGCTTCGTTGACCGGTGTTATTCCGTGTTATCTTTCACTATTTTGGATGTATTCTGTCGCTATGATGCCTTCACCAGCCTCATTAGCTTCTAGAAATTAAAAAAATATCTTTGTATTGTGTAAATGTAAGCTCTTGCCAGTTTTACTCTTTGATTGAGATCGAAATTAACGTAACAAGAGCTGTTGCCAACCGGATGGCGTCGTGGACGCACTCGTTCTTCTTGTTCATTCAGTTAGTAGGAATGATTTCCCGGCATTATTTTGCTTTAGCTATTTAGATATTTAGCTAGTGATTTTATATTATGTCATTGTTGTCGTGGATTTGGCTATTTTTGATCGAGCCTCACGAGTGCTAGGCTTCCTAGCCTAGGCACCTACACACTTCATGCATGATAAAACCTTCCTGGTAAAGTTTTATTGAAGCTCAGGCAATATTCTCTACAATTTAGATATTACTGCATAACATTTTCCTCTTCCAAGATAGTATACAAGAGAGTTTCGGTGAACGATTCTCTATGCTCCTAGACTTAATAGCCTAGGGGCTATATTATACTTTCTTACATGTCCCTCATCGCTTTTGTATTGTCTTTTAAATGGAGACTGACATCTCCAATACTTTTAAAGTCGATACTATCTCTAACGAGATCTAAGAGCAATTTCCCTTCCCTCTGATCAGCTTAGGTTACACTCAGTTAACTTTGCTGCGAACTGTGTTCTGGCAAAATTCACTGGGGTGTTTCGTCTCTTTCTCTTAACCACTGACACGGTTTTGAGCTGAGAACGGAAAATCAGAGTAAAGTCTGTGTTAGGCATCCTACTTGGTGAAATGGCTTCCCAAGTCAGGTTAGGTTGCCGTTCAGGAGGCTAGTCCTCCCTAGGCCATACTGGAGGCTCTTGTATATCAATTTCCTCCTTCCTATAAGTAGATCTTAGTATAAAGAAATGATTTCTTCCTCACTTAAGATCTCTGGTACGAGATTCTGTTCTCTAGTGAGATTGTGTCCTATGGCCGCTTTCTGACTTAACTAACCTAACCCGGGGAAATGATTTTTCCTACTTGAGGTTACTTCATGAGATCAGAATCCTTCAAGTTAGGTACTGCTCTAGGGTTTTACCTTACTTATAGGACTTTTACCACTTCCTCACTGTCTCTTTTGTGTTGGAGGAACCATCACCCCTCTGGCCATTGTTCTACATTTGACCCTACGGGTAATTTATAGAATTGGCTTGAGGTTCCCTGTCTGCTGCCGGCTGGGCCGGCTGCCGGCAAGTACCCTCATATCATTGAGTGTGCTCTCCAGTCCTCCCTTGGACTGCCTTCCATATCCCATATGAATGGGATGTGGTTGAGTGGAAGCCCGAATATAATTCCCCCTTCCACTTGCACCCTCTTTCGGGATATAGGCCAGCAAAGCTAAGCCTTTGCCGTCCCCCATCCTCTCTTTCTCTCTGCCTTTCCATATACTGGGCTGGCCGCCGGCAGCTAGTAGCTGTCGTGGGCAATGTTGGGTGTTTGTCGGCCGGCAGTTACTCTGCCGCCACTTGCCGTGGGTGTCGTTGATTGACAACGCAACGACAATGAACATACTATGACCGGCTGACGGCAATGGAGTTGCCGGCCAGCAGCTGGCCACCCAAAATTTATATAGTTGCAGCCGGTTGCCGCCGGGTCCTACTTAATAGAGGGATCCTTCGGCTGCCAGCGGGCAAAGCCCAACTGCCGACCTGCCACCCACTACTTTGAAGACAGTATCTGTTTCAAATAGCCCAGATTAGGCCTGGCATATGTCGCCTAGGCCGGAACATGCCGGCATACGCCGGAGGGCCCGGCGTACGCCGGCGGGCCCGGCATACTCCGGCGGGTCCGGCATACGCCGGCGGGCCCGGCATTCTCCGGCGGGCCCGGCATACGCCGGCGGGCCCGGCATACGCTGGCGGGCCCGGCATACGCCGGGGGGCCCAGCATACGCCGGCGGGCCCGGCATACGCCGGCGGGCCGGCATACCCCGGCGGGCCCGGCATACGCCGGCGGGCCCGGCATACGCCGGCGGGCCCGGCATACGCCGGCGGGCCCGGCATACGCCGGCGGGCCCGGCATACGCCGGCGGGCCCGGCATACGCCGGCGGGCCCGGCATACGCCGGCGGGTCCAGCAGATGCTGGCAAGCCCAGCAATACTGGCGACATGCCGCCTTCCAACCTACAAGTGGTTCATGGACAGCCAATTGTGAGACCATCATTTTTAATGAGTGATTCTTCCTACCAATTAATGGTTATTTTCCATTATTTTAATCACCATTATTGAACATGGAAGATTGTGTTGTGAAGACACCTTATATCCAAGGATATTATCTTCCCCTTGAATTCATTATGAATCTTTAGTTCAATATTGGAGGAGGTCATAGCAATGGGCTGGATAGGAAACACTTGTAGGTATCTTTCCTACTTTCTAGCTTACTCTATCCGGAAACAACTTTTGCAGGGTCCGTAGTAAGAGATTCTACGGATATGGCATGTGCAGGGCCTATGCTCGTTGCCCAGTCACCAAAGGGGCTCTCAAGTACTGGGACCCCCAGGTATGTACCATTTGTGGCAAACTGATTAAAGAGGCTTTTGATGATCAAAAGTCTACTGAGTCTAGGGATGCAGCAAGGGACACGCTGCGAAAATGGGTCAGGTGCTTTCAGAAGAACACCTCTGCCCCATACCTTCCTAATGAGAGGATGAAGGATTGTCCCTTCCCTAATGCATATGCGGATGCAATTGTTCCCCAGGCTCAACCTGAGATCCCGTTAGTTCAGATTCCAGTAGAACTTGACGTTTCGGATGCCTTTCAGAGCATCCAATTAGAGGACAACATGTCTGTTGTCTCGGAGGAGACTGAGAACAATCTCCTAATGGAAGAACTGGATCAGGAGGATGAGATACCTCCTGAGACTGGAGTCGATATAACCGAAACGATTTCGGTATCGTCTGCAGCGGTGACTAAACCGATGCCTTCGACTTCTTCCACCGCACCCCAGTTGGATTCCATTACAAGTACGCTACTCTCGCTACTGTCCATGGTGCAGGACATTCAGAAGAAAACGTCCGAGAAAGAAGCTTCTTTCAGGATGGAGATTCACAGCTAGTTGCTTCACATTTAGCCCCGGAGAAGTTGAACGTTAAGGACCTCCCTGCCTTCTCTGACGTTAACGCATGGAGGTACGCAGAGCATATGCCTATGTCGGGGGGGCGGGGGGGAGGGCGGGAAGATCTTCCTCTCAGAGAAACTGGGAACAGTTCCAGTAGAGGAAATCGAGTTTTGGCCTAGTGAAGGGGCCTATCCGGATTGCTATGTGCGTCTGAAGACGGAACCAGCATCCAAGGAGGAAACAGAGCCGAAGGAGACGATTGTCCTTGAACTATCTAAGGCACAGGCCTTATATACAACCACCTTGAAAGAGAGGTCACTTACTAGTTCCAAGGTGCCGGCTCTCAGCAGAAAGCACCCATCCTTTATTGTTGATTCCGAACATGCCTTCCCGTTTAAGGACAAAGGGTTTAATGCAGCCTTAAAGGAAATTGAGGCAGGGAAACCTTGCCCTACACTTGAAGAGTGTAGACCATTTTCCCTCGCCTTCCTTTCAGATGATAAGGATTGGAAGGATGTCCATAACACCTTCACAGTTGGGAAGCTAGAGGCAGATATCGCTGGACGGCAGTTCAACGAAGATCTCCCGAAGCTGTCAGAGCTTCTCCTGCGCAGGGAAAAGGAGACTAATGAACGTCTTGCTGCTTCCATGTCTCTGCAGACTGGCTTAGAGACTATGGCAAGCATCCCAGACACCCCAGATATGTACATGGTCTTTGCCAAATCTCATTTGGCAACAGTCACCAAGGATTTGTACAATTTTATTAAAGCCAGAAGGGTTTGTAGGGAGTTTGTGTTAGCTTCTGCTACAGTGAAGCATAAACCAAGGAAGCTGATAGCTTCCAATATCTGGGGAAAAGACCTCTTCCCAAGTGAAGTGGTCAAAGAGGTCGTAGATAAAGCCACTTCGAAGAATAGGAATCTTCTCTCCAAATGGGGCTTGTCCTTTAAATGGAAATCTTCCGCTGATGAGGGTCCCCAGCCGAATAACAAGTCAAAACAACCAAGAGTGCCATCTCGGCCAAAGCAACAGCAACAGCTTCCTATGTCCAGGATGCCCCAGAAGGTGGCACAACCAACCACCACCTTTTAACTGGTGCCCCAAACGCTGGCGACCCAGTCGCCCGTGTTCACCCCAGTATTTGAAAGGCAATCAACTACCTTTAAGCCGAAGTCTTGAGGTTCCTTTCAAGGATCCTGTAGACGGTCCTTCAGAGGTAATGGCAACAAAGGAGGACGTGGCCGAGGAGGAAAGTCCTCCAACCAGCACTCCAAGTGAGATGCTGCCGGTAGGAGGGAGACTTCTCCACTTCCGGGATTGTTGGATCTTCGATCCCTGGGCCCAAAGCCTAATCAAGAAAGGACTAGGGTGGAGTTAGAGCTCAACTCCACCAAACTTCCCTCAATTCTTCCAGCACTCAACGCCCGTAATGGAAGAATATGTTCAGGAACTCTTGAACAAAAGAGTTATACGGAAGGCAAAGTCCATTAGATTTCAAGGAAGGCTATTTTGTGTTTCGAAGAAGGATTCGGAAAAGCTCAGAGTCATTCTGGACTTATCACCGCTCAACAAGTTCATAGTGAACCACAAGTTCAGAATATTGACGCTTCAGCACATAAGGACCCTTTTGCCCAAACGGGCATTTAAAGTCTCTATAGACATGACGGATGCATACTGGCATGTTCCTATCAACCATCAAGTTTTCCCCTACCTAGGGTTCAAACTACAGAAAAGAAAGTACGTTTTCAGAGCCATGCGCTTCGGCCTAAACATAGCCCCAAGGGTATTCACAAAGATTGCGAATGCAGTCATTCATCAACTACGCCTGAAAGGAATCCAGGTGGTAGCCTACCTGGACAATTAGGTGGTGTGGGCAGCATCCGAGGAAGAATGCATGCAAGTCTCCAAGGAAGTGACCCAGTTCCTGGAACATTAGAATTCAAGATCAACTTGAAAAAGTCTCGGCTTTCTCCAGCTCAAAAGTTCCAGTGGCTGGGTGTCCACTGGGACCTACTACTGTCACACTGCCTTTCCATTTCATCAAAGAAGAGGAAAGAGATAGCAGGATCTGTCAAAAGAGTCCTTCAATCCGACAGGATATCAAGAAGGCAACAGAAGAGAGTGTTGGGGCTCTCTAGTGGGCCTCAGTGACAGATCCAGAATTGAGAGCACAATTAAAAGATGCATTAGGAGTTAGGAGAAAATACGCATCAAACGCTCGAAGAGATCTACAAAGACAGATACCAAATCGTCTGCGATCACTAATCAAGCCATGGTTGGAGGCCAAGAACCTAAGAAACAAGGTACCCTTGAAACCACCTCCTCCAGCAGTCAATGTTCATACGGATGCCTCGAAGGAGGGGTGGGGAGGTCATTCTCATCATCGGAAAGTCCAAGGAACCTGGTCTCCCCTCTTCAAGTCCTTCCACATCAATTTTCTGGAAGCCATAGCAGTTTTTCAATCTCTGAAAAAGCTGAAAATTTGCTGCTCAATCCACATCCGTTTGGTTTCAGATAGCGAAGTAGTAATGAGATGCCTAAATCGACAAGACTCGAGATCGCCTCACATAAATCAAGTGATATTGGACATCCTTCTTCTAGCCCAGAAGAAGAGATGGCACTTGTCAGCAGTCCACCTTCAAGGGTTCCGCAATGTGACGGCAGAAGCTCTATCCAGGGTCAACCCGATAGAGTCTGAATAGTCTTTAGACGCAAGATCATTCTCTTTCATATTAGGCAAAGACCCAGGACTGCAGACAGACCTCTTCGCAACGAGCGACAACAAGAAGCTACCCCGGTATGTAGCCCCGTACGAGGATCCTCTAGCAGAAGCGACAGACGCAATGTCCATAGATTGGAACAGGTGGTCTAAGATCTACCTGTTCCCTCCAACCAACCTTCTGCTGAAAGTCCTCGACAAACTGAGATCCTTTCGGGAGACAGCAGCAATAGTGGCCCACAAGTGGCCCAACAGCGTTTGGTTCCCTCTGATAATGGAACTATGCCTGAAGCTGATCCTGTTGCCGGAACCAGTTCTGACTCTGCAAGTGCAGAAATTGACTGTCTCTGCTTCATCAGAGAAAACTCAGAACCTTCATCTCATGATTTTCTCGCCCTAGTGGTCAAGAAATGGTTTGGGATTTCTAGAGACAGTATTATCTTCTTAGAAGAAAACAAGTCAAAGTCAACAAGAGGACAATATGAGTCTTCCTGGAAGAAATGGGTGGCCTTTGTCAAGGCGAAGACTCCTGAGGAGATATCTACGGATTTCTGCTTGTCCTTCTTCATCCATCTGCATGAACAAGGTTTAGCAGCTTATACGATTACTACATGTAAATCCGCCCTAGCCAGACCAATACTATACGCCTTCCAGGTAGACTTTTCTAATGGAATCTTCAACAAGATTCCAAAATCCTGCGCTAAACTTTGGCCTGCAGGTCCTTTAAAGCCCATTTCATGGTCTTTGGATAAAGTTCTTCACTTAGCTTAACCCTGATCAATGAAAATTGCTTGCTGAAAGACTTGACTCAAAAGGTGATATTCTTATTTGCACTAGCCTCAGGAGCCAGAGTTAGTGAAATAATGGCTCTCTCGAGGGATGATGGCCACATTCAGTTCACAGACAGCGGAGAACTGAACCTCTTTCCGGACCCGTCATTTCTCGCTAAGAACGAGCTGCCCACTAAGAGATCGGGTCCCTGGAGAATCTTCCCTCTGAAGGAAGAAGCATTCTTCTGCCCAGTGGATTGCTTAAAGGTCTATCTTCGTAGAACTTCATACTTTAAGGGAGGTCAGCCTTTCAGGGGAGAGACTTCTGGTTCAACGTTATCCTTGAAACAGATAGGGGCGAGAATCACCTATTTTATATGCAGAGCGGATCCAGACAGTACACCTGCAGGTCATGATCCGAGAAAAGTTGCCTCGTCTCTGAATTTCTTTCAGACAATGTCGTTTGAAAGCCTGCGTGTTTACACTGGTTGGAAGTCTTCCAGAGTTTTCTTCAAGCACCACGCGAAGCAATTACAAGAAATAAAATTTCATGTGGTAGCGGCAGACAGTGTTATGAAACCTGCCGCTTGATTACTGCAAAGAACAGTGCACTAATTGGGACTTTTAGTGAAGGGTGTACATGATAGACTTTTAAGGTATATAATAAGCTGACACAAGTGCCAGGCATTCCTATATGCAGTGTTCCTAGTAATAACAGCATACATAGTGAAATAATATATTTCCCTTTGAGTGGCTAATGTTTCCTTTTCAGGTGAATCTTATTTATTTTCTGTTATTACTGTATATGCTTTTACGCAGAATTTTTTAGCGTAAGATGTAATTGATTACAACCATGATTTCTATTTTTGTAGTAAATAAAAGAAGGAATCTTTGCGTCTCTTTCGCCTCAAACATTCGAAATTATGTATAAATCAGAGCATCCTTGATTCTCTTAACATTTGAGAAAATATTGGGGAACTATGGTTTCTACCATTCCAAGCAAACAAGTAAGATCTGATTGTACTAACTGTTTATCTTACTGATTTAAGGTTTCCTACATGTATACAAACCTGTCTGTCTCTTTATATCCAGATTGGGAGGATTCAGTAACTTATACAGGACTATACCATTTAAGTACAAACTAGGCTTTACATATATAATGACACTAAAATACATACTGTTTGCTAGATTGTCCCTTGAACTCACAATCCTCGGGATTTTTCCTAAAGTCTACCTAGACTTTTCCCTGTAGGGGGCAGGAAGAACTGACATATTTTATGATCAGTTAATTGATGCATAACGGTAACATCAAGTGTCTCTGGTCCATAAGATCAAATAGGAAATATTTATCTTGAGATAACGGCACTATTGAAAATCTACAGATACATTAATGCTCTGGTAAACTTCCATCAGGACGACATGGCCTGAGCCCAAAAAACGGATTTTGAGCGAAGCGAAAAATCTATTTTTGACAAAAGGATAATGAATATCTACCTATGGTACTGTATCTACAACACCTACAAAGCTACGAAGAATAGCTTAGTGGCGCCTCGCGTTTGGCGATTCGGCGCACTTTTTACAGTACAGTAGGAGTGTCGAGAGCATCACCTCTTTAACGACTCTCCTATATTCTTGCCACTTTTCCCTCTCAAAGTGAAAATGCTATTGGGGGTGTAGATAGCTATGAGACGTGTCAAGAATACGTCCTCTGATATTACGTGATACCCCTTTTTAAAAACTTTAAGGGATATTCGCTGCAGAAGTTATAATTCTGGATACCTTTGGTAAATTCTCTGGGATATATCACTCTAGTCAAATATACCTAGGAAGCTATTAATGAAGGAACTTCCATCATGACGATATGGCTCTTTCACCCAAATATAGATTTTTCGCTTCGCTCAAAATCCGTTTTTCACTTTAAGTCCATTGTTTACATCCGAGAGACTGATAGGGATTTAATGCGCATATGTTTATTTATATGGTTTGGGGAATTTTCTGTGCATTTACAATGACGTATCTGTCTGGTTGTGGCGGGATGTTGCAAGGACAACCCCCACACCCTGAATCACACTTACTGACAATGGTCTCCACAAAACAAACTTTCCCCTTACGTAATCTACAACCAGACTCTTAGACAAAAAGGACGAAATAAACAAAACATAACATAACCTTAAAACTATATATTTCTTACTAACTATAATAAATCCAACCAAAACCATCCACATTCGAAATACTTAACACTAATCATAAACAACAGTAAATATAACAACGTAACACCATTCAAATAAACGCAAAAGGAAACCTAACAAACTTAAATTACACCGCACACCAACACCAAAAATAAATATATATATATGAACACCAACACAAAGCCGACAGTCTTTTACGGCAACTACCACAATCACAGCTTTTTTAATAACAGATTAAACTGTGTGGAAATTTGCCACGACTGCCTCGCTGAATTGGGTGGTAGTCATCATCCTCGTCATCATTATTATCATCATTATCATCATCAACAATCCAAATACTAAGGCCAGGTCATCATCGGTTCAGCAATCCAAAAGCGCACTCCAACACAATCAAGTACAGGCCAGGTCATCAACAATCGTAGTCCAAAAGAGCAGTCCAAACAAAATCCTTATTTACAGTCCTGGTCAGCAACAATAAATCAACTCTCAAAAAAGAATCTCTCATAAGGAGTAAGTTCATCCAAGGAGGAATCACGGCTTTGAAAATCAAAAACACTTCCACACTGGTAAAAATATATAATAATAATAATCCAGTATTCAAACGAACTGTCTCAAGCTGCAGTCAAAGTCAAAATAAGCATTCACCCAAGACATTCACCACTGTCGTAACCTAACTAAAAACATAAACAAACAAACAATCTCATTTGTACCAACAGTCTTTCTCACCAACAACGATCGATACACTAACTACTTTCGCTCTCTCTCTCTCTCTCTCTCTCTCTCTCTCTCTCTCTCTCTCTCTCTCTCTCTCTCTCTCAGGATTTGGCAAAAAACAAAAATTAAAATACAGCAAAAATAAATCCTCCACATTCCTCCCCCCTTACTTTGCCAAATCCTACTCACACAAAACTTACAATATTTTTTTCATTATCCAGTCGCAGTTGGGAATGGGACCTCTACTCCGAGTAACTGGGCCTCCATACACTCTCTCATTCGTTTCTTCCTTATCACAATCATTCGCTACATTAACACTATTCTTATCTAAAACCCTATCATCTAATATATCATGTACAATCCCATCTACCTCGTTCTCGTCTGGCCCTATAATTACACTCATTTCTGTAAACAGTTCATCCATTTCATCAAAAACATTCTCAACTTTAGTAAAAGATTCATTCATGCTACTTATCCTTCTCCTGTCTCTCATTCTTGCGTTATTAATTTTTTCTTTTACATCATCTAACGAAAAGCCACACACACTATAAGTATCATTCATACTCAGCCACGTTTCATCTGTATTAATACATTTATCTTCCACACTCACTTGTACATTTACACCCTTGTCATACTTATTCGTATTCTTACCTATACCTATAAATTTCCCTTGCACTTTCTCCTCACTTAAAACTTTCAAACGCCTCTTTTTCCTATATTCAACTAACACTAATTGTTTATTTTCCAGCCCTAATTTCTCATGCATACTCGGTTCATACTTGCTCATTTCCAACCAATTACTCATCCCATTCTCACAAACATTAATCCTATTCCTTCCACACACACAGGAGGACTCACCCAGCTGAACCCTCTTACACTCTAGTTTCCCGAACATCCTGGCTGACTTAATCCCTTCTTCCTACATACTCTAGCTACATGCCCATCTGCACCACATTCAGTACACTTACCCCGCGGCTCCTTGCACATTCTAGCATAATGACCATCCTTACCACAATTACCACAAATCACATTCATACGATTACTCCGACATCCACTCGCTATGTGCCCAGTCATACCACACCGATAACATTTTATCCCTTTCTCTTTCTTGCACTCACTAATTCTATGCCCTACCTCACCACATCCAAAACAAGCACCTAGAGCCCATCTACATTCATTCTTCTTATGACCAACTTTCCCACACCTATAACACTTTTCATCACGAACACGGCTATCTGACATATCTCGATGTGCACTCACACTCCTATCCCTATTGCGCCAATTAACCTGCCTAAATCCTTCATTTGTCCCTACAGGTATTCCCACATTACTCGCCTTAACACTCCTATCTACTACATTATCAGCTACCCTCATTGGTCCTCTCAAAATTGCATCCTTATAACTACCAAATTCTATTACACTTTCTTCCATTCCAGTTCTTACACTCACAGATTTACTTTCTTTCATGCACCTATCTAGCTCATAATCCTCAACTATCTCTAGTATATCATCCCATGTCAATCTCTCTTGCGTCCACCTCATTTTCTCCTTGCGTTTCAAATTAATAAATTCACACACATTCTCAGGTACTGTTACCAAAAACTTCCTCATTAACTCCTTATTCTCATTTATGCCTTCATCCCCATACTTCTTCCTAGCTAACGTTTCCAACCTACATACGTACATTGATATAGCTTCTCCTGCATTCATCCTTGCCTCATCAAAATCATTCTTACGCTTATACCTAACACTCCCTTTCATACGTTTTACCTGCTCAATTATTCTCTTTTTCACACTTTCATAATCAACGCCACCTACACTCATTATCACTCCATACATCGTCAACAAATACCCAGTCAAATATTCTCCTAACTCCCTAGCCCAAACTCTTTTACTATCACCATACTTATCCTGACAATACCTCTCATACTCCTTGAAAAAATCATATACATCCCTACTGCTATGCTCATTGAACCTTTCACACCGAGGTACCTCTCTCATAAACACAGTCTTACACATATCACGTTCATTCTCACTGCTATCATCACTGTCTACTCCCTTGTTACCTTCTTCCTCATTTGAATATAATGAATCCACTTCCACACTTAAATTCCTATCCTTAACCATTCCCTTCTTACCCTTTTTCTTACTTACCACTTTCACCCATTCACGATCGTCCTTGCTATCAACCTGATACTTTTTCTTCTCTTTCTTCACATCACTTTTACCTTTCCTTTCATCTTTCCTTTCACCTTTCTGTTCATCCTTACTATGCCTAATTCCCTTATCTTCAATATCACCATCACTATTACTACTATCACTATCACTTCCTTTCCCATTATCACCTACCTTAACCTTCTCTTCCACTACCAACCCATTACCCGAAGCTGAGGACACTCCTCCAACTGCACCTTCACCCATTATAGTTTTCATCATCCCCATGACTTGCCCCATCATATCTTCCATTCGTTTCTCCATTCGTTCTTCATTCTCTCGCATCCTCATCTCAACACCCTCTTCCACTCTCGCTACAGTTCCCTGAATTTCCCTCAGTTTCCTATGCATCTCCTCATTCTCACACCTTAACCACTTATTCTCTTCCAACCATTTCTCCTCACGCTCCTTACTCAGCCGCAATTCCTCCTCCAAAGCCTTATATTTACCTTCCATTTTTCTTCAACCTTAATTCTAAATTTGTATCCTATCAGTCCTTCGTCAAAGAGTCCAGCTATCAGTCCCGCCTCAGCAGTCCCTGTTCGGGCGCCAAAATAATGTGGCGGGATGTTGCAAGGACAACCCCCACACCCTGAATCACACTTACTGACAATGGTCTCCACAAAACAAACTTTCCCCTTACGTAATCTACAACCAGACTCTTAGACAAAAAGGAAGAAATAAACAAAACATAAAATAACCTTAAAACTATATATTTCTTACTAACTATAATAAATCCAACCAAAACCATCCACATTCGAAATACTTAACACTAATCATAAACAACAGTAAATATAACAACGTAACACCATTCAAATAAACGCAAAAGGAAACCTAACAAACTTAAATTACACCGCACACCAACACCAAAAATAAATATATATATATGAACACCAACACAAAGCCGACAGTCTTTTACGGCAACTACCACAATCACAGCTTTTTAAATAACAGATTAAACTGTGTGGAAATTTGCCACGACTGCCTCGCTGAATTGGGTGGTAGTCATCATCCTCGTCATCATTATTATCATCATTATCATCATCAACAATCCAAATACTAAGGCCAGGTCATCATCGGTTCAGCAATCCAAAAGCGCACTCCAACAATATCAAGTACAGGCCAGGTCATCAACAATCGTAGTCCAAAAGAGCAGTCCAAACAAAATCCTTATTTACAGGCCTGGTCAGCAACAATAAATCAACTCTCAAAAAAGAATCTCTCATAAGGAGTAAGTTCATCCAAGGAGGAATCACGGCTTTGAAAATCAAAAACACTTCCACACTGGTAAAAATATATAATAATAATAATCCAGTATTCAAACGAACTGTCTCAAGCTGCAGTCAAAGTCAAAATAAGCATTCACCCAAGACATTCACCACTGTCGTAACCTAACTAAAAACATAAACAAACAAACAATCTCATTTGTACCAACAGTCTTTCTCACCAACAACGATCGATACACTAACTACTTTCGCTCTCTCTCTCTCTCTCTCTCTCTCTCTCTCTCTCTCTCTCTCTCTCTCTCTCTCTCTCTCTCTCTCTCTCTCTCTCTCTCTCTCTCTCTCAGGATTTGGCAAAAAACAAAAATTAAAATACAGCAAAAATAAATCCTCCACATTCCTCCCCCCTTACTTTGCCAAATCCTACTCACACAAAACTTACAATATTTTTTTCATTATCCAGTCGCAGTTGGAAATGGGACCTCTACTCCAAGTAACTGGGCCTCCATACACTCTCTCATTCGTTTCTTCCTTATCACAATCATTCGCTACATTAACACTATTCTTATCTAAAACCCTATCATCTAATATATCATGTACAATCCCATCTACCTCGTTCTCGTCTGGCCCTATAATTACACTCATTTCTGTAAACAGTTCATCCATTTCATCAAAAACATTCTCAACTTTAGCAAAAGATTCATTCATGCTACTTATCCTTCTCCTGTCTCTCATTCTTGCGTTATTAATTTTTTCTTTTACATCATCTAACGAAAAGCCACACACACTATAAGTATCATTCATACTCAGCCACGTTTCATCTGTATTAATACATTTATCTTCCACACTCACTTGTACATTTACACCCTTGTCATACTTATTCGTATTCTTACCTATACCTATAAATTTCCCTTGCACTTTCTCCTCACTTAAAACTTTCAAACGCCTCTTTTTCCTATATTCAACTAACACTAATTGTTTATTTTCCAGCCCTAATTTCTCATGCATACTCGGTTCATACTTGCTCATTTCCAACCAATTACTCATCCCATTCTCACAAACATTAATCTTATTCCTTCCACACACACAGGAGGACTCACCCAGCTGAACCCTCTTACACTCTAGTTTCCCGAACATCCTGGCTGACTTAATCCCTTCTTCCTACATACTCTAGCTACATGCCCATCTGCACCACATTCAGTACACTTACCCCGCGGCTCCTTGCACATTCTAGCATAATGACCATCCTTACCACAATTACCACAAATCACATTCATACGATTACTCCGACATCCACTCGCTATGTGCCCAGTCATACCACACCGATAACATTTTATCCCTTTCTCTTTCTTGCACTCACTAATTCTATGCCCTACCTCACCACATCCAAAACAAGCACCTAGAGCCCATCTACATTCATTCTTCTTATGACCAACTTTCCCACACCTATAACACTTTTCATCACGAACACGGCTATCTGACATATCTCGATGTGCACTCACACTCCTATCCCTATTGCGCCAATTACCCTGCCTAAATCCTTCATTTGTCCTTACAGGTATTCCCACATTACTCGCCCTAACACTCCTATCTACTACATTATCAGCTACCCTCATTGGTCCTCTCAAAATTGTATCCTTATAACTACCAAATTCTATTACACTTTCTTCCATTCCAGTTCTTACACTCACAGATTTACTTTCTTTCATGCACCTATCTAGCTCATAATCCTCAACTATCTCTAGTATATCATCCCATGTCAATCTCTCTTGCGTCCACCTCATTTTCTCCTTGCGTTTCAAATTAATAAATTCACACACATTCTCAGGTACTGTTACCAAAAACTTCCTCATTAACTCCTTATTCTCATTTATGCCTTCATCCCCATACTTCTTCCTAGCTAACGTTTCCAACCTACATACGTACATTGATATAGCTTCTCCTGCATTCATCCTTGCCTCATCAAAATCATTCTTACGCTTATACCTAACACTCCCTTTCATACGTTTTACCTGCTCAATTATTCTCTTTTTCACACTTTCATAATCAACGCCACCTACACTCATTATCACTCCATACATCGTCAACAAATACCCAGTCAAATATTCTCCTAACTCCCTAGCCCAAACTCTTTTACTATCACCATACTTATCCTGACAATACCTCTCATACTCCTTGAAAAAATCATATACATCCCTACTGCTATGCTCATTGAACCTTTCACACCGAGGTACCTCTCTCATAAACACTGTCTTACACATATCACGTTCATTCTCACTGCTATCATCACTGTCTACTCCCTTGTTACCTTCTTCCTCATTTGAATATAATGAATCCACTTCCACACTTAAATTCCTATCCTTAACCATTCCCTTCTTACCCTTTTTCTTACTTACCACTTTCACCCATTCACGATCGTCCTTGCTATCAACCTGATACTTTTTCTTCTCTTTCTTCACATCACTTTTACCTTTCCTTTCATCTTTCCTTTCACCTTTCTGTTCATCCTTACTATGCCTAATTCCCTTATCTTCAATATCACCATCACTATTACTACTATCACTATCACTTCCTTTCCCATTATCACCTACCTTAACCTTCTCTTCCACTACCAACCCATTACCCGAAGCTGAGGACACTCCTCCAACTGCACCTTCACCCATTATAGTTTTCATCATCCCCATGACTTGCCCCATCATATCTTCCATTCGTTTCTCCATTCGTTCTTCATTCTCTCGCATCCTCATCTCAACACCCTCTTCCACTCTCGCTACAGTTCCCTGAATTTCCCTCAGTTTCCTATGCATCTCCTGATTCTCACTCCTTAACCACTTATTCTCTTCCAACCATTTCTCCTCACGCTCCTTACTCAGCCGCAATTCCTCCTCCAAAGCCTTATATTTACCTTCCATTTTTCTTCAACCTTAATTCTAAATTTGTATCCTATCAGTCCTTCGTCAAAGAGTCCAGCTATCAGTCCCGCCTCAGCAGTCCCTGTTCGGGCGCCAAAATAATGTGGCGGGATGTTGCAAGGACAACCCCCACACCCTGAATCACACTTACTGACAATGGTCTCCACAAAACAAACTTTCCCCTTACGTAATCTACAACCAGACTCTTAGACAAAAAGGACGAAATAAACAAAACATAAAATAACCTTAAAACTATATATTTCTTACTAACTATAATAAATCCAACCAAAACCATCCACATTCGAAATACTTAACACTAATCATAAACAACAGTAAATATAACAACGTAACACCATTCAAATAAACGCAAAAGAAAACCTAACAAACTTAAATTACACCGCACACCAACACCAAAAATAAATATATATATATGAACACCAACACAAAGCCGACAGTCTTTTACGGCAACTACCACAATCACAGCTTTTTAAATAACAGATTAAACTGTGTGGAAATTTGCCACGACTGCCTCGCTGAATTGGGTGGTAGTCATCATCCTCGTCATCATTATTATCATCATTATCATCATCAACAATCCAAATACTAAGGCCAGGTCATCATCGGTTCAGCAATCCAAAAGCGCACTCCAACACAATCAAGTACAGGCCAGGTCATCAACAATCGTAGTCCAAAAGAGCAGTCCAAACAAAATCCTTATTTACAGGCCTGGTCAGCAACAATAAATCAACTCTCAAAAAAGAATCTCTCATAAGGAGTAAGTTCATCCAAGGAGGAATCACGGCTTTGAAAATCAAAAACACTTCCACACTGGTAAAAATATATAATAATAATAATCCAGTATTCAAACGAACTGTCTCAAGCTGCAGTCAAAGTCAA
>NW_027171911.1:80000-85000 GCF_036898095.1 Palaemon carinicauda
CTAAGCTGAATACTTTCTCTATCATCCCCCTCACTGGTGGTACACATATATTCCGTCTTAGATCTACTTATTCTCATTCCTCTGTCCTCCAGTACCTTGCCTCCATCTTTCCAATTTCATTTCCAGATCTTCCCTGCTCTCTGCGCACAGAACAATATCATCTGCATACAATATGTTCCATGGTACTGCCTCCCTTACCTCTTCTATTAAAACGTCCATCACTATGTTAAAGATAAATGGGCTCAGAGCTGACCCTTGGTGTAATCCTACTCTCACCTCAAAGCCCTCTGTCTCCCCAGTACTGCTCCTCACTCTAGGTAAATACATTACGGTACATCTCTTGTATCAGTCGAACGTACTTTTCTGGCACCCTCCTCTCCCTCAGACTCCTCCACACCTCTTGTCTTGGGACTCGGTCATAAGCCTTTTCAAGGTCAATGAATACCACATGCAGGTCTCTTTGCTTTTCCCGGAATTTCTCCATTAGTTGCCTCAGACAAAATACACCCATCTGTTTGTTCCCCTACCCTTCATGAATCCCATCTGCTCTTTACCTATTTCTACTTCTTCTCTTAGTCTGGCATCTATCATCCTTTCCAGTATCTTCAAAGTGTGGGACATCAATTTAATACTTCTGTAATTCCCACACTATATATATGTTTACATATATATATATTATATATATATATATATATATATATATATATATAGGCCTCTATATATATATATATATATATATATATATATATATATATATGTATATATATAGAAAGATAACGGAAAACTGTATCCAACAGTGTTTTCGTTACAGTGTAAAAAGGAAAAATGAAACCCAAGAATGTTACCGGAGTAACAAAATTCCCACAAACCACTGAAAAAACTCCTTATAATAGAGAAAAAAGGTTAATTAATACTTTAGCAACGATCTCTGATCTAGGCTATGCTTTATCGGGTGAAAGTTAAAACACAAAAGATAAAAGAAAAGTTACAAAAAAGCTATCGATGTCAAAGGTCAAATACCTAATGGTGTATTAAATGCATTTTCAGCATATTCAGCATATTTAGAAGAAATAAAAGCAAATTACCCTCTTCTTTGAGCCTGAAAAATAAAAATATGTCAGATCAAATACAACATTGTCCAATGTAAAATCTTGTAAAATATATTTGCAATAATATTTTAAAATTTTTGACTCATCCCATTGCACCAAAACACCTACTGATTATAAATTATTAGGCAAAGTTCTATTCATTATGTAATTCAGTCCTCTGAAGAAGTATCACGACACTAGTCAGGACTTAATATTCTATTTCCCATTTTAACTTTCCCAGTAGTTCTTTTGTTTATATACAGTATATGTATAAATAAACTGCTTCTAAAATTAATATATATTTTCTGTGTTGAGTAATATGAATACTACCATATTGCTCATGCAACTATGCTTGAAACAATTTTCCCCATTTGTTTCAGTATTAACCTATTAGGTAATTTTTTTTTTTTTTTTTATATTTAACTTCGTAATGCACATTTTTACCATTTCAGTAAGTCTCTGCTGAAGACTCGCCCTTCCCAAACATCTCCTCTCAAGACCTATTTTCCCTATTACACGCATTCTTCCACACACTCAATTAGTACCCTAATGAAATCATACACCCAGTCAATAATTATATTGCTTAAGTGAATTTTTTCATTGGTTTCACTGTCAGGGGATATTATGCAAAATTCATGAAATGAAATTCTTACCATGCCGTGTATTGAAATTCATGACTCTTTAAGTATTCAAAAAAGAGAAAATGGACATCGAGGAATTATAAAAATCATGTAATTATATTTGCTAAACGACATTGCTAAACAAGTATTATTTGATGTTTGTGAGGCAATTCAATTAGCTTTTATTCATTGATGCCGCTATTCCTGTGTGTGCTATCAATATAAATAAGATACTATTTATGAATATTGAAATATACGCGTACACAAACACAGATATATATATATATATATATATATATATATATATATTTATACACATATATGTATGTATATATAGTATATATATATATATATATATATATATGTATGTATGTATATATATATATATATTATATATATATATATATATATTATATGATGAAAAGGTTTGCGTATTACCATCATCAGCAAAGCTACTAGTGAGGGTGATCCATGCTAGGATGGTTTGCTGTGAGGAATCAGAAGAAAATCTCTTACTATCACCATCGATTTGTCTTCCTGTGGACTTAAACTGGCTATATATATATATATATATATATATATATATATATATATATATACATACATATATATATATAATATATACATACTTATATATGTATATATATACTATATATATATATATATATATATTATATATATATATATATATAAATGCTATTATTGGATAATGGTTTAGATTGCAAAGACTCCCTAATTCTTTAGACTTTCATACTGCAAGCCTTGTAAGGCACTCAACATACTTTGAGAGTCACCCAAGATCTCCTCAACCTTATGCTTTTCGGGTGTGAAACAATTATTAGACAGTCTTGATATAATTAGAATTAAGGTGCTTCCATCTAAGGTATCATCAACGCCTCCATGGAAATTAGCTGAGGTATCTTTTTGTAAATATTTTATCGGAGTAAAGAAGAATATGACTGACTTAGAATCCCAGGGGATCGACTTTTATATATACTGATGACTCCAAATCTGATGCTGGTGCGGGATTTGGAGTACTTAGTAATGGTTTTAATTGTAGAGGTGCATTTCCTGTAACAGCTTCAATATTTACTGCCAAAACTGTACGGCTTACTAAACGCTGTTTAGAAAATAGCATTGGAAAAGGACGGTAATTTTACAATTTTTAGTGATGCAAGGAGTGTTCTTCAAGCTTTAGAAGTTTTTAATTCTAGCAACCCTCTAGTTTTATAGATTTTAGAATGGCTTTTTATTATTGAACTGAGAAGTATAATGGTTCGATTTTGTTGGGTTTCCAGCACATGTGGGTGTGTGTGGGAATGAGAAAACAGATTCATTGGCGAAAAATACTGCATCAGTGTTGCTGCCCAGAAGGTATCCCATTCTGTGTAATGGATTATCTACCTAACATCAAGAAATTACTTTGCAATAAATGGCAAAACCACTGGGAAAGGCTAGATGGCAATACAATGAGAGAAGTAACAAATGTCATATCACCTTAGAGGTATGACATGATGCCCCGAAAATGGGAAACAACTCTTTGCCGTCTCCATATTGTTCACACTCGGTTGACACACCCAGTTTCTACTGAAGGGCCCACACCAACCGTATTGTGACGACTGTTTAGTACCTCTGACAGTGAGACATTTGTTGACCGAATGTCCTCACTTATAATAACTTAAGGAACAGATATTTGTTTGAGGCTCGAGGTGAGAGTGGCGGGTTCATCCTTGCCAAAATTCTTGGACATGATGTATCCTACAGTGCAAGTGGCATTTTTAGATTTATTTCAGAAGCAGGTCTTCTGAAAACTATTTAACTTTTATAATGACATTTAAATTTTATGGTTTTAATTGAATATTCTTTTAATTTTTATTATACATATATAAACTAAATGATATTGGCGTCAGTGACCTTGGATGTCAAGATGTCTGAAAACTTTAAATCAATCAATCAATTAACTATTTTTAAAGATGTATGATGTGTTTCTGATGATGTTTATTATCATTATCATGTGTGATGAGGTGAAATATTTTGATAAGGGATTGAATAAAATAGGTAATATATTATATACCATTATTGGGAAAACAGTAAACTAATGGTTTATTTGATTGTGTTCGTTGTATCTTAAAGTACTGTATATAGAGTATGACTTCCACAGGAACCCAAGGATCGGGCCAAGTCGTGTCAGGAATGCATTTAATTAGATAATTAAAAGAGAGAGAGAGAGAGAGAGAGAGAGAGAGAGAGAGAGAGAGAGAGAGAGAGAGAGAGAGAGAGAGAGATAAATTATATTAATTTTATGAACAGATAAAATTCCATATAGGAAGTTTTTATATGTTTTTGTGGGGCAAGAAGTTTGACCAGGAGGCAGAAGGTCGTTGAAACAGTGGCGCCATTCAGCTCTGATAAACATCAGAATTCCTTTCGAATGAATGTGTGGCCAGAAGTCCAATCACACGAACATTTTCAACGGAAGTCCAAACATCACGGGCAGCCATCTTGGTTGTCACACCTTAAAATTTACCATATAAAAGTAGGAAGGGTTTCCACACCAGTCAGTTCTGTCTAAAAAGTATCCTTGTCAAAAAGGCCCTCTTTTTGGGCTTATTGTTAACCGCCGAACTACAAGGAGAGAAAGGGCAGACGTCAGCGTCAACGAAAATGGAAAATGAAAAGCATCCTTGCGGACTGAGAGAAGAAGAAAGTGTACGGGAATTCTCAAACCCATAATCCAGAATCTACAATTTTGTGTATTTTCTTTGATACGGGACTCAGTGCACTTTTAATATTAGAGTTTGCCGTTTTCCTATGTTAAATGATAAAAATACACAATACCATCCATGCCCCACATTTCTGAGAGATTATTATTATTATTATTATTATTATTATTATTATTATTATTATTATTACTTGCTAAGCTACAACCCTAGTTGAAAAGCAGGATGCTATAAGACCAAGGGGCCCAACAGGGAAAATAGCCGAGTGAAGAAAGGAAACAAGGAAAAGTTAAATATTTTAAGAACAGTAACAAAAAAAAAAATTCCCACATAAACTATTAAAACTTTAACAAAATAATAAAAAGACAAATGAAATAGCATAGTGTGCCCGAGTGTACCCTCAAGCAAGAGAAACTCTAACCCAAGACAGTGGAAGACCATGGTACAGAAGCTATGGCATTAACCAAGACTATAGAAACCAATTGTTTGATTTTGGAGTGTTTGTGTCCTAGCAGAGCTGCTTACCATAACTAAAGAGTTTCTTCTACCCTTACCCTTGAGAGGAAAGATGC